>NC_059206.1:64235742-64295742 GCF_020615455.1 Coregonus clupeaformis
TTGAGTCTGCTTCCTCTACTTGAGTCTGCTTCCTCTACTTGAGTCTGCTTCCTCTACTTGAGTCTGCTTCCTCTACTTGAGTCTGCTTCCTCTACCTGAGTCTGCCTCCTCTACCTGAGTCTGCTTCCTCTACTTGAAAGCAATGATGTGGGGGAAAAAAAACATACATTTCCAAGTTAGGCACATTTTAAAACCACACAGTGTTATTCAGTACCTCAGTGTGTAGCATAACTTGATCTCTTAATGTTGTGTCCTCCCAGCCAACTGACACTTAACCCCTGTGTAAAGGGGGATCTACATTATTCTAAACTAGCCATGAACCACATCGCACTAATTCAAATCTTATGCACACACACGCATGCACACACACACACACATACACACACATACACACACACACACCCACATGCACACACACACACACACACACACACACACACACACACACACACACACACACACGCGCGCACACACACACACACACACACACACACACACACACACACACACACACACACACACACACACACACACACACACACACACACACACCACAGTTGTAGTGAATATATCCTCCATTTCCTATTTGGTCTTCCCAGCTCCCTGTGGGTGATGGAGTAACATATGTTAATACCCATGTAATAACAGCTGTTTAATAACATGCATGCAATAACAGCCATGTAATAATATTACTAAAAGCAAGACAGAAACAATAATAAACCAAATCCCTGATTAGAGATCCATATTTTAATCTTCTGAAATCCATGATCATGCTCACTGATGAGGAGGGTATTTCCATAGAATGTGCAGTTACCTTCCTCCTTTAGTAGTCCAGTACAATTCCAAGGCCCAATCCAAGACCCCTACGCGATATGCACTTGTGGAGATCTGAGACGATTTGATTGGTATAAGCAATGTAGGGAAACTTCCACCTCGCCTATCAGAGGGCAATTTGGAGATATTTCAAAATTGCTTACATCTGTCAAATCCTCTCTGATCTCCACAAGTGCATAGGGCATAGGGGTCGATTTGGGATTTGGCTCTAGTGATCTAGACAAGCAGTTTGGTTCTCTTGTCATAACAGCACGGTGTTGGACTGAGTCACAGCACCTGTGTTTCTAACCCCTCAGAGTTGTGTGGGTCTTGTGGTGTTTGGTCAAAAAGCAAAATATACATTTCTATGGACTGTAAGAAAAAGTATTATTATTTTTCTTCAAGGTCCCAACTTCGGCCAAGGATACCCTCCCAATTCACTACAATAACACATAGCAACACGGTTTGTGTGTGTGTGTGTGTGTGTGTCCGTGCAAGCATTTCGCTACACCCGCAATAACAGCTGCTAATTATGTGTTTCTGACCAATAAAATTAGATTTGATTTGATTTGCTTGTTTGTGTGTGTGTTTGTGCTTGTGCGTGCATGTGTAAGTTATACTCTAACCTCTTTCACCTCTCTCTCTCAGGCGTCTCGTATGACTCGATCAGATGAGGACGGGGACAGTGGCTGGGACGCATGGGGCACCTGGAGCGACTGCTCACGCACCTGTGGAGGAGGGGCCTCATACTCTCTACGCAGGTGTCTCAACGGAGGGTCAGTATCAAAAACACACACACTCCTTGGGAGGATGGGAGGTTATATCCTGGGGAGGATGGAAGGTTATATCCTGGGGAGGATGGGAGGTTATATCCTGGGGAGGATGGGAGGTTATATCCTGGGGAGGATGGGAGATCAGATCCTGGGGAGGATGGGAGGTTATATCCTGGGGAGGGTGGGAGGTTATATCCTGGGGAGGATGGGAGGTTATATCCTGGGTAGGATGGGAGGTTATATCCTGGGGAGGATGGGAGGTTATATCCTGGGGAGGATGGGAGTGGTCAGATCCTGGGTAGGATGGGAGGTTATATCCTGGGGAGGATGAGAGGTTATATCCTGGGGAGGATGTGAGGTTAAATCCTGGGGAGGATGGGAGGTTAGATTCTAGGGAGGATGGAAGGTTATATCCTGTAAATCATTAGGTGTTACAGTTTACATCCTCTTTAGAGAGCAACAGTTTGAAGGGTCAACTGTTTGAAGAGAGCAACCTTTTGAAAGGTAAACTCTTTGAAGAGAGCAACAGTTTGAAAGGTAAACTCTTTGAAGAGAGCAACAGTTTGAAAGGTCAACTGTTTGAAGAAAGCAACAGTTTGAAAGGTCAACTGTTTGAAGAAAGCAACAGTTTGAAGGCTCAACTGTTTGAAGAGACAACAGTTTCAAAGGTCAACTGTTTGAAGAAAGCAACAGTTTGAAGGGTCAACTGTTTGGGAGAAGAGCTGCCAGTCATTCACATCATGTCTCCTGGTACTACACGAGGACACAGACAGACAGACAGACAGACAGACAGACAGACAGACAGACAGACACATACACACACACACACCCCTCCTAGCACAACATTGGTATTATTCTCCATTGTTCTGAACGCTACTCAACCTGCGCAACCATACATTACAACCCATGTGGCTCAGTTGGCAGAGCATGCAATGCCAGGGTTGTGGGTTCGATTCCCAAGGGGGACCAGTATGAAAAAGTATGAAAATGTATGCACTCACTACTGTAAGTTTCTCTGGAAAAGAGCATCTGCTAAATGACTAAAATGTAAAAATAATAAAAAAGTTTTATAACAGCACAAATAAAAAAAATCACATAAAATTATAGAGCTACTAAACAGGGTTAATTTGCAACAGTGATTATGGAATGAATCCTGTATCCATTTATAATGGAAACAGGGAGAAGACAATTCCACACACACACACACACACACACACACACAAACACACACAGTATTGACCTTTGGACGGATTCAGGGGAGATTCTATTGCACTGCTCTGTCATATTGGGATCATTGTTGCTCAATTGAATGTCTCCTGTGTGTTAAGAGTGGTGCTCAGAGTGGTGTAGGGTTACTGAATGGACACAGATGTATATCTTTCCTTTTTAACGTCCCTCTCTTCAGCCTTTCTGACAGGCAGCTCTGTCTCCCAGGCTTGTGAGCGAACTAGCTAGCTAGTTAGCTAGGTAGTCTTGTTAGCTAGCTTGCTAGTTATCTATGCTGGTTGTTAGCATGCATAACTTAAATGTTTATCATTGTAAGGGACACTTCATGTTTTACAGAGTGGGTGAGCTCCATTCCTGACAGGCTGATCAGATTCAATTTCAGCCTCAGACCTTGATCAGATTCAATAGGCTGAAAAGTCAGGATTCTGCCTTGCAGGCTGTTTCATAGGTAAAGCTCCTTGCAAGCAGATTAGCAGACAGTGCATGTATATGATCAAGAGTGGATGTGCTCTATTCCTTGCAGGCTGATCAGATTCAATAGCAGCCTCATAGGCTGATAAGTCAAGATGCTGCCTCTGAGGCTGAAATTGAATTTGATCAGCCTGTCAGGAAGGGAGCTCCCCCCACTGTAAATGCAAATATTATCCACAAAACATGAAGTGTCCCTTATAATTATACACATATAAGTTATGCAAGCTAACAACCAGCATAGATAACAAGCTATCTAGATAGCTAACAAGACTACCTAGCTAACAAGACTAACCAAGTTAGCTGCATTGTTCCTTGCATGAGATTGGCTGTGGTCTTTGGTGTGGCACGCAGCCTGGGAGACAGTGCTGCTTGTCAGGTATCGTTCAGGGCTTAAATGCCCCACGAGTGCATTGCAATCAACTCAGCCACAGGGCTCCTTGATGAGGTGCTTATTGTGCAGCTGAACAAATTAATGGATGATGCGTGGTACTTTTGATAGTTCTTGTGATCTCGACAAATCAACTTTTGTTATGCAGTGATCATGAGATAAATATTTTCCTTATTTAGTCATATGTCCTCTCTGGACTTCCTTGCGTTTGTTCTTGAAACCATGTCTTGTTTTGACTGATGTCATGTCTATGTTAATATGGCAAAAAATTGCTAGCTAGCTAACCAACAAATGTAGTGATTAATTTGAGAGACAAGTGATCATTGTGCAATTTTATTTATGTTTTCAATAAATATTAGAGATGAAATATAGTTTACATGTTATCAACAATCTAACATGCTGACCACACTGCCCACATTGCGTGCGCGAGCATTGCAAAATAAATATACACATACATGTTATTCAATCATTTCATCCAAACTGCTCGCGTGCGTCAACGAGCGTCTGCGTAGCCAGGTGCTAAAATAGAACTTGATCTTATTTTAGGTGCTTGACGCGCTGCAAGTCCTGCCTCTCCCATCTCCTCATTGGTTTTTAGGAGCATATACCCACCTAAGGGTGATTGAAAGATGAACGAGGTCCACACCCCTGTCCAGTTGGTTGCGGTAATGTACCTTAAAGTTGGTTGGCAGCCTTCATATAAAATCCACAGAAGAAGAAGAAGAAGAAGAAGAAGAAGAAGAAGAAGACTGAATGAGGAGAGATTACTAGAAACTAATTAGGATTCCCCTTTTATCTGTGAATTAATTGTTGGAGTAGAGAACACAGTTGACCCAAATTCTACAAAGATCCAGTACCTTTCAGGTAAAATAACAACCCAATGATTATATCCCAGTACAAATTAGCTAGCAACAGCAAGCTAGCTAGCTAAATGTCCATAAATGTTTCATATGTTTTGGCCTGTCCCCAAATTAATATAGTTGGTTCAGAGTGCGTTTTGATATTTCAACCTGCGTGTCCTGATCTCATCTGGTGGGGACAAACTCAAGATGCGCACGATGACGCATGTGGACGCACGCGCGGAGCCGGTTTGGTCATCATGTAAACCAACCCCGTCTGTTTGCCACATAGTTGCGCACGCGTTGGTTTTGTTGCTAAACAACCAACCCGTCTATAGGGAGTACACACAGTGCCTTCAGAAAGTATTCATACCCCTTGACTTATTACACATTTTGTTATGTTACAGCCTAAATAAAACAAATCTTAAATTGAGATTTTTGTTCACTGGCCTACACACAATACCTCATAATGACAATGTTGAATTATGTTTTTCTAAAAGTTTACAAATTAATAAAGAATGAAAAGCTAAAATGTCTTGAGTCAATAAGTATTCAACCACTTTGTTATGGCAAGCCTAAATAAGTTCAGGACAAAAAATTGGCTAAACAAGTCACATAATAAGTTACATGGACTCACTCTGTATGTAATAATAGTGTTTAACATGATTTTTGAATGACTACCTCATCTCTGTACCCCACACATACAATTATTTGTAAGGTCCCTCAGTCGAGCAGTGCATTTCAAACACAGATTCAACCACAAAGACCAGGGAGGTGTTCCACTGCCTATTGGTAGGGTAAAAAAAAAAAAAGCGAATCAAATAACATTTTCTTTGTCACATGCGCTGAATACAACAAGTGGAGACTTTACAGTGAAATCCTTACTTATGAGCCCTTTCCCAACAATGCAGTTAAAAGTAAGAAAATGAACAAATAGATAAAAAAGAATGGTAACACAATCAAATAACAATATAACTTGCTGGTTTTCAGAGATAGATGGGAGGGGTTGAGGGTAGCTGAAGGATGGGACTTAAAACAACAACAAAAAAGATCACTAATGTAAAATATACTGTGTCCGTAAAATGTACTGTATTATGTAGGTAGGGGGTAAAAAGCAGAAAGTCCAGGTAGCTGTTTAATTAACTGTTCAGCAGTCTTATGGCTTTGGGGTAGAAGCTATTCAGGAGTTTTTCAGGATAAAAAAGAAATGTAATGGAACTAACCACAGTGTCACGATCGTCGTTACAGGAAGCGGACCAAGGCGCAGCGTGTGATACAAACATGACTTTATTTTAATTAAAGTAACGAACAAAACAAACAAAACACGACTCGTGAAGTCCAACGGTTAACATACCGACACGGAACAAAAACCCACAACACCCAAGAGAAAACACACAGTTTAAATATGGCTCCCAATCAGAGACAACCAGCCGACAGCTGACACTCGTTGCCTCTGATTGGGAGTCACACATGCAAACATAGACATAGACAACCTAGAACACCCAACATAGAAAACGAACACATAGAATGCACACACCCTGGCTCAACATAAAGAGTCCCAGAGCCAGGGTGTGACAGTACTACCCCTAAAGGCGCGGACAGCACGCGTTAAACAAAACCCCAAACAGGGGAGGGCTGGGTGGGCATTCCTCCTCGGAGGCGGCTCCGGCCGGCCTTGACCACCACCCCATAACTCCCCGTAGCGCCCCTGATCCGGTCTGACCCCGCTGGCTGGATCTGGACTGGACATTGACGGAGCCGGATTGCTTACGCTCCGTTGTGGAGCTGACCGGTCTTACCAGGCTGACCGACCGCACCCCGGGCTCGGTGCGAGGTAGCAGGAACGCGGCTGAACCAGGCTGGCGACTCGCACTGCGCTTTGGTGCGAGTAGCAGGAGCGGGCTGAACCAGGGACGGCTCGCACTCCTGGCTTGGTGCGAGTAGCAGGAACGGCTGGACCAGGCTGACGACTTGCACCCCTGGCTTGGTGCGAGTGGCAGGAACAGACCGGGCCGGGCTGGCGACTCGCACCCCTGGCTTGGTGCGAGTGGCAGGAACTGGCTGGACCAGGCTGGCGACCTCGCAACCCTGGCTTGGTGCGAGTGGCAGGAACAGGCTGGACCAGGCTGGCGACTCGCACCCCTGGCTTGGTGCGAGTGGCAGGAACAGGCCGGGCCGGGCTGGCGCGCGCACCGTAGGTTTGGTGCGAGCGGCAGGAACAGGCCGGGCCGGGCTGGCGACGCACACCGTAGGTTTGGTGCGTGGAGCAGGAACAGGCCGGGCTGGGCTGGCGACGCACCCCGTAGGCTTGGTGCGTGGAGCAGGGACAGGCCGGGCTGGGCTGGCGACGCACACCGTAGGCTTGGTGCGTGGAGCAGGGACAGGCCGGGCTGGGCTGGCGGGACGCACACCGTAGGCTTAGTGCGAGGAGCAGGAACAGGCCGGGCAGGGCTGGCGGCGCACACCGTAGGTTTGGTGCGCAGTGGCAGGAACAGGCCGGGCCGGGCTGGCGACGCACACCGTAGGTTTGGTGCGTGGAGCAGGAACAGGCCGGGGCTGGGCTGGCGACGCACCCCGTAGGCTTGGTGCGTGGAGCAGGGACAGGCCGGGCTGGGCTGGCGACGCACCCCGTAGGCTTGGTGCGTGAGCGGGCAGGGCAGGCCGGGCTGGGCTGGCGCACGCACCCGTAGGCTTAGTGCGAGGAGCAGGAACAGTCCGGGCAGGGCTGGCGACGCACAACCGTAGGTTTAGTGCGAGGAGCAGGAACAGGCCGGGCAGGGCTGGCGACGCACACCGTAGGCTTGATGGAGAGGCAGGAACAGGCCGGGCTGGGCTGGCGATGCGCACCGTACACTTAGTGCGGGGAAGCAGGAGCGAGCCGGGCCGGGCTGGCGAACGTGCACCGTACGCCCAGTGCGGGAAGCAGGAACGGGCCGGACGGACTGGTGACGACACCACTTCTTGTGTGAGGAGCGGGACTGGGTTTCATCATAACCCCCGCTCCCTCAGCTGCCTACCGAGTTCCTCTCGCCGTGCCTCATTTCTCACCCTTTCCCTAATCGCCTCTAATAGCTCCATCCTCTGCAACATTAACTCCTGCTCCCTCTTCGCCAGTAGCCCCCTTAACCTGGTGGCCTCC
Source organism: Coregonus clupeaformis (assembly GCF_020615455.1). Taxonomy (NCBI): domain Eukaryota; kingdom Metazoa; phylum Chordata; class Actinopteri; order Salmoniformes; family Salmonidae; genus Coregonus; species Coregonus clupeaformis. Next base: position 64,243,393 of record NC_059206.1, read on the forward strand.
TCTCCAAATCGCCCAATACGCCCTGTGGCAGCCTCCTGCTGCCCAGTCGCCCATGACGTGTGCCCCCTAAAAATTGTGGGGTGCCTCTCGTCCGTCCGACGATGGCACTGCTGACGCCGCTGCTCCTCTCTTGTCCAGTCTGCCTGCTCCTGGACACGCTGCTTGGTCCTTTTACGGTGGGTTTTTCTGTCACGATCGTCGTTACAGGAAGCGGACCAAGGCGCAGCGTGTGATACAAACATGACTTTATTTTAATTAAAGTAACGAACAAAACAAACAAAACACGACTCGTGAAGTCCAACGGTTAACATACCGACACGGAACAAAAACCCACAACACCCAAGAGAAAACACACAGTTTAAATATGGCTCCCAATCAGAGACAACCAGCCGACAGCTGACACTCGTTGCCTCTGATTGGGAGTCACACATGCAAACATAGACATAGACAACCTAGAACACCCAACATAGAAAACGAACACATAGAATGCACACACCCTGGCTCAACATAAAGAGTCCCAGAGCCAGGGTGTGACACACAGGCAAAATCCTAGAGGAAATCCTAGTTCAATCTGCTTTCCACCAGACACTGGGAGATGAATTCACCTCTCAGCAGGACAATAACATAAAACACAAGACCAAATCTATACTGGAGTTGCTTACCAAGAAGACAGAGAATGTTCCTGAGTGGCTGAGTTACAGTTTTGAGCTAAATGTACTTGAAAATCTATACTGTAGCAAGACCTGAAAATGGTTGTCTAGCAATGTTCAACAACCAATTTGACAGAGCTTGAAGCATTTTGAAAAGAATAACAGGCAAATGTTGCACAATCCAGGTGTGGAAAGCTGTAAGAGACTTACCCAGCAAGACTCACAGCTGTAATCGCTGCACAAGGTGTTTCTACAAAGTATTGACTCAGCGGTGTGATTACTTATGTAAATGAGATATTTCTGTATTTCATTTTCAATAAATTTGCAAACATTTCTAAAAACGTCATTTTGTCATTATGTAGGATTGTGTGTAGATGAGTGAGAAAATAAATCAATTTAATTCATTTTGAATTCAGGTTGTAACACAACAAAATGTGGAATAAGTCAATGGGTATGAATACTTTCTGTAGGCACTGTATGCACTATTTACAGTAAGGAATAGGGTGCCATTTGGGACGCAACTTAAGTGAATGACAGGGGGCCATATCTGTATGTCTTTAGGGGATGATTGAGATAACAATTGTTCCAGTTCACCAATCAGATTATTTTTCCCAAAAGTAGTGCACTTCATAGGGAATAGAGTACCATTTGAGATGCAGCCTCAGACCTCTGCCCTGACTTCCCTCCGTTGATTAAATGGGTGTAGAAGTCTGGAAGTGATTGTGTGCTTGATTTGCCTGCTTCCCCCACAGGGAGATTTACACAGTTATTTGAGCAATATCTCCCATTCCCTGCATCAGCCAACACACCTGCTCGAGCGCACTGGGATTGTGTGTGTGTGTGTGTGTGTGTGTGTGTGTGTGTGTGTGTGTGTGTGTGTGTGTGTGTGTGTGTGTGTGTGTGTGTGCGCGCTTGTGTGTGTGTGTGTCAGGTGTCAGGGTTAAGCCAGCAGAAAAGCTGCCTGTGTAGTTGAAGGAGAACAGAGAAAGACTGCAGAGAACACCTTAAGCCTACTGTAATCTCTTTCTCCATGCCCCACTCCAGCTCACTCCAGGCATAACACACACACACACACACACACACACACACACACACACACACAGACAGACAGAGAACTGGGGTAGTGTCCCATAGCAGGAGTCTGGGGGGAAGGGGCCTTGTGTCTGGCCCCATGTTTCTCTTGGACGTCAGATGCTGTGTGCCCAGCGCGTTGCCTTCTCTGGTCCCAGACACAAGGCCCCTTCCCCCCAGACTCCTGCTAGCTTCATCTGTCCTTCTAGAAACATCCAGTGACTGGGAGGAAATATCTGTCTAGGAATATCTGTCTAGACTTAAATTAGAGCAGCACTGTTCTTTTCAATCCCAGTCCTGGAGAGCTGCATGGTATGCAGGCTTTTGTTCCAGCCCAGCACTTACACACCTCATAATGCTACATTTGGATTACTCTGTTAGACACGCTCCGGGGTGAAGTTTGCCCCTAGGTACAGATCTAGGATCAATGTCACCTCCCCCAAGCCTAACCTTAACTATTAGTGGAGAAAATGCCAAATTGTCCGAAGATCAGTGTCTAGGGGCAACTTCACCCCACACCGTTAGACACAGTGCTGCCTATCCTTCCTCATGTCTGTGGACTTCAGACATTTTTGCTCTCTGTGTGTCCGCTAGAAGACAAATAGCCACCTCATAGACATTCCCAGACCCTGAAAGCATGGTCTGCACACAGCCGTGTGTGCGTGTGTGTGTGTGTGTGTGTGTGCATATGTCTGTATGCATGTGTGTGTGCCTGTCTCCAGCCTATACGTATAACCCAGTGTGGATCAGTGATTCATCTCGATGGGGGAAAGCCATTAATTGGTTCGTTAAGACATAGACATTCCTACTCTGTCTCGGTGCCTGCTTTTCCTTGGAGCAGGCTGAATGGCCGTAGTGTGGTCTCCAACTCCCCATTCACCCTAATGGCCGATTACACTGAAGCTTTTTAACATCCGCTTTGCGTCCCAAATGGCATCCTATTCCCTATGTAGTGTATCATTTTTGACCAGGGACCATAGGGCTCTGGTCAAAAGTAGTGCACTATGTAGGGAATAGGGTGCCATTTGGGGCATAGCCCAGGACAAATGAGCTGCTACCAGTTTAGACCAATGTTATTCTACCCCGGGGGTGAGAATGAGAAATGTGGCGAAGTGGAAGTTAACACACACTGGGAGATGGGGTGCAGTTATTGTTTCTAACAAGGTGGAACAGATTTTGTAGCGTGTCAATACGGTGTAGGAAGGGGGAGGGGAATGGAGTGTTACGCTGTGGTGGATTTCAGACCAGGCAGGAGATGGTTTTGACAGAGTGAGGTGAACAGATTAGTGTGTGTGTGTCGGGCGGGTGTCAGAGTGTGTGTGTGTAAGAGAGGTTGATTTGCTAGGAGGGGGTCCTGAGACGGTCGTTGGCTCGATGAGATCTGATCGTTGGCAGGTGAAGCGTGGTTTGGTCTGACAGGTGTGTGTGTGTGCGTGCGTGCGTGTGTGTGAGACAGGCGGCTATAATTCAGGATGAAATGTCTGTCAGTCCTGATTTGACTCCAGCCACGATCCTTCAGACTCACAAAGGTGTAACTCCTGAGCCTCCCCAATAAACTAACAATACACCACAATCTGTTGTTGTAGATATTGGGTGGCGCAGTGGTCTAAGGCACTGCTTTGCAGTGCTAACTGTGCCACTAGAGATCCTGGTTCGAATCCAGCCTCTGTTGCAGCCGGCCGCGACCTGGAGACTCATGAGCGGCGCACAATTGGCCCAGCGTCGTCCAGGGTAGGGGAGGGAATGGCCGGCAGGGATGTAGCTCAGTTGATAGAGCATGGCGTTTGCAACGCCAGGGTTGTGGGTTTGATTCCCACGGGGGGCCAGTATAATTTTTTTTTAAAAATATATATGTATTCACTAACTGTAAGTCGCTTTGGATAAAAGCGTCTGTTAAATGGCATATTATTATTATTATTATTATTATTATTATATTTCTGTGTGTTTGTGCATTTCTTTGTTGCAAAACAGATTTCCCTGAGGGATATTAAGCTATTCTATTCTACTTGTTTGATATGGTGTATGTTATATTGCTTTCCCGTCACAAATACTTTTTTTTTGGTAGTTTTATTAACCATTACACTCAAGCCAAAACAATTCCTTGTAAACCGTTGGTTTCAATTAGAACTAACAATGTTTGTTTGTTATATTGCATTGCTTTGCAGAAACTGTGAAGGCAAGAATATCCGCTACAGAAGGTGCAGTAACATGGTAAGTCTAGTCTACGGTATGTCGCCTCAACAGACTGGCAACAGAGTCATTTCTAAAGCTTATGTATGTAACACTTATAACTTGTTACAAATAGTTATCATTTCTATTCCAGCTTATAAATAGTAATACATAGTTATACCTTTTCTATTCCATCTTATAACTTTGCTGGTAACAATGAGAAGAACCGGCACAATATTGTCAGTCAGCACTGTTTTTATCAGTCATTTCCAGCACTGTGGGTGACCTCATGGTAAAATCCTACGTTCCATCAATGAAGAGAAGAAAACAATATCCTTCTCATATCAACTCCAGACATGCCTTGAGTCTATTCTAAGCGGCGGGAACCACAGTCGTTCTCACACCATTTTAATCAAAGATAGACTAGTCTTTATTGCTTCTATTACTCTATTGAAGTGGTTTGTGTCTGGAATGTATTGCAGACTAGCTATGATTTCAATCATGACCAGTGGGATGAGTTCCCACCATAATATTTACACCATCGCTCCCGGTGTGAATGAGATGGATCTAAACAAAGCAAGAGAGAGAGAGAAAGACTTGACTTTTAGAAGATGAGAAAGAGACGGAGGGAGAGAGTGTGTGTGCTACCCAGTGTGTGTGTGTGTGTGTGTGTGCGTGCGTGTGTATGTGTGTGCGCGTGCGTGTGTGTGTGCGTCCCAGTGTGTATGTGTGTGTGCGTGCGTGCGTGTGTGTGTGTGTGCATGCGTGTGTGTGTGCATGTGCGTGCGTGCGTGTGTGTGTGTGTGTGCGTGTGTGCGTGTATGTGTATGTGTGCGCGTGTGTGTGTATGTGTGTGTGCGCGTGTGTGTGTATGTGTGTGTGCGTGCGTGCGTGCGTGCGTGTGTGTGTGTGCATAAAGCAAGGTCTAAGGAGAGACTTAGTAAAGGCTCGCTGTTGGTAAAGAGTTGGGTCTTCCACATGTAAGCCGTTATCTCTTCTGTTCTGTCCCTCTGCCTGACCATCTCATCCTTCTCTATGTTCCTTTGCTCTCCTCCCCCCTCCCTTCTTCCCCAGGACTGTCCCGTCGAGTCGGGAGACTTCCGAGCCCAGCAGTGCTCCGCCCACAATGACATCAGGCACCAGGGCATGGTCTACGAGTGGGTTCCTGTGCCCTATGACCCCTCGGCAGCGTGCGCCCTGCGGTGCCAGGCCCGGGGGAGGAGCCTAACGGTGGAGCTGGCGCCTAAGGTTCTAGACGGAACACGTTGCCGAGCCGACGCCCTGGACATGTGCATCAGTGGGATCTGTCAGGTGAGATACTAAATTGACTGAGTGATTGTTTGATTGGATGTTATAAAGCACTTTTCCAGATGCTCAGTCAGGGCCGTGCACATTCAGGGGGCACGTGCTTAAAATGAACTAAAGCCCTATCTGTGCCCGTGCCTGATCAAAGTGCTTATATAGTAAGGGGGAAACGTATATTATTACGATATGACGATATCATAGTAATATATTGTATAGTAAGGATTGGATTTATATATGCTTTTCCATGTGCTCAAAGCACTCACCTCATCCACCACCAATGTGTCACCCACCTGGACTATGCCATGGCAGCCATTTTGGTTCCAGAAAGTTAATCAGCCATGCCAATGACAGATCAGGGGACACGATGTACGATATGATACGATACAATAAAATGGCTCAAGACTGGATCAGAGCTTGAAGTATTTGTTTTTTCTTTGTGGGCCATAAAGCTACATGAATCTTTCCAAACTATACAGTGCAAAACAGTCTGAGAACTTCTGATCTTCTGCAATATTTCTCAATAATCTTTGCTCTTGAACAATCATACAGTATTTCCACTTTGTGAATCCACATGCTGTAGCAGCAGCTAATCTAAAACCACATGTCAGAAATAGGAAGTTCATAAAAAAAGATCTTAAACAAGGAAAATATTTATCCTCTTCATGTTGCATGTCAGAAGTTCTGGGTTCTAGTTTTAGGCGAAACGTTGTTGTTTTAGGAACCACAGACTGATGATCAATGTTGATATGTCCTCTTCGGTGGATAGGTGCTTGATTAAAACGTCTGTCTGAGGCTGTATGACCGGAGGAAGGGGAGAGGAAGAGAGAGAGAAATAGAGATAGAGAACTGGAGGAGGAAGGAGGGAGAGATAGAGAAAAAAAATAGAGAGGGAGAGTGAGAGGAGGTGTGACAGGAGGAAGGAAAGAGAGAATAGAGAGAGATGGAGGTACGATGGGAGAAAGGAGAGAGAGATGAGAGAGAGAAATAGAGAGAGAGAGATGCAGGAGATATGCCGGGGTGAAGGAGAGAGAGAGATAACAGAGAGAGAGAGTGAGAGAGAGAGAGAGAGATGCAGGAGATACGACAGGAAGGAGAGAGAGAGAGAGAGAGAGAGAGAGAGAGAGAGAGAGAGAGAGAGAGAGAGAGAGAGAGAGAGAGAGAGAGAGAGAGAGAGAGAGAGAGAAAGAGAGATGCAGGAGGTATGTGCTCTAGTCAAAAGCACTGCACTATATCATAGGGAATAGAGTGATATTTGGGACCTATAGCAGTTCTAGTCCAGAGAGGAATGCACACTGTTGTGTGTCTAGCCAAGAGGAAATTCACATATCCACTTCATCCATTAAGGAAATATACCCTCTTTATGCAAATCCTTAAAAGTACACTTATACAGTGCCAGGCCATGATAGCTTAACAGGGAACGAGGGACATTATTTAGTCCCACAAGGCATTATCTTGTTACTGATACTTCTCTAAGTATCCTGTATGTAAGCAAGCTACAATAAGACGCTGTCTTCATGGAACCATGACAAAGTGCTTGTTCAACCCAAATAGAACCTTCATGTTATACTATCCATAGACATTCTCAAGTGAAGTGAAGTGTGTGTGTGTGTGTTCGTGCGTGTTTGTGACAAGGAGCTGCGATATCAAGATCAGGCTTTCTCTGACCATGCTCTGTGCTTGAAGTCAAATAGCTCTGCACGGTACTTCATGGCTTCTGCCCTATAAGGGGTGTGCATATAATGGGTATAAGGAGTGTTTGTGTTTACTGGGACTACTGGTCAGGTAAGCCATGTTTGGTTTGTTATGCTGGCTGCCATTCCCACAGCATCTGGAGCACAAACTCTGTTCTTCACCATTTCAAGAAAGTTATGCAGTTTAATACAACATTACATATACAGTGTCCCCGCACATTGACTCTGTACCGGTACCCCCCGTATATAGCCTCCCTACTGTTATCTTATTTTACTGCTGCTCTTTAATTATTTGCTATTTTAATTTTTTACTTATCTATTTTTTTCTTAAAACTGCGTTGTTGGTTAAGGGCTTGTAAGTAAGCATTTCACTGTTGTATTCGGCGCATGTGGCAAATACAATTTGATTGGATTGGATCAGTGTAGGATACCATGTAAAACATGTGAGTTTCGTCCCCCATACCCCACGCCTCATCCTCTAAACCAGAGGGCAAAGAAACATAACCCATTTTCAATGTGGCCCTCCGGACTTCAATGTGACACACCTGCTATAAACCAATGTATCCCAAGCTGTTCCTCATGGACCCCCAACAGTTGCATGTTATTCCACAACTTAAAGGTTTGACAATTAGCTGACTAGTTGAATCAGGTGTGCTGGTGCTGGAATAGAACCAAATGTGCTGTGGCTGTGGTCCTTGAGGAACCGATGGGGAAAGCCCTGTCTAAACTGAGTGTTTTCAAAGACTCTGACGTTGAGCTGTGGCATTATGCCTCATATAGATGGTACATTCCTGTACTGGGCTAACAACACTGACAGACCAAGACATGATGGACACTCCACAGCCAGAAACACTCGTGAACATTTACTTTATGGTGTTGTTGTATTATCAAAGAGAGAGAGAGAGCGCTTTGAGTTAGTGACCCTTAGAAAAGGCCTTTATGAATTAAATGTGATTGATTGATTGAGCTTATGTAGATGGTTCTTTACCTCTCCTTGGCTAAAAACTGACACAGATCACTCAATTCCCACAGCCAGTAAGCCATGATAGTACGCTAACACATATATATATTCCTTATAAATAGACAGCGCTTTGAGTTTATGGTTTGGCAGCATTTCTTATATAGAAATCAGATCACTGTATTGGGTTAACAACAAAGATAGATTAACACATACAGGATCCAGCCAGGCTGGTTACTAAGTAAGCCAGAAAAGTAATAGTTAACTAACACATTCACTTTATTTGATTATTTTAGCACTTGTTGAGACTTGGGAGCGTTTCTTATGTAGATGATACATTCTTTATTAATTTAGTTTATTGATTGAGTTTATTTGACAGTTGAAAATTAATATAAAGCCGCTCCAGTAGGAAACAACGTTTAATGCATTCAAAAAAACGATGAAGCATAAACACGATGAAGCCTCCTGTGTTAACAACACTGACAGATGGATACACACACCGCCAGCAGACAGCGCTGGGGTCGCTGCCTTGGCATCATAGCTTACACATAATATGATTATATTATGATTCATTTATACTAGTGATTGCCATTTCAGATAAAAAGGGATGATTATTATTTTTGCTTTGCATATCACTTATTTCCAACAGATGTATGGCATGGCCACATGGTGCTTGTTTTGGAAAGTTTGAGGATCTTTGAAGAACGGCCTAAACAGACTATTTGTTCCTCCAAAAATATGAATAGATTGTTCATAACAAAAAAAAATAATAACAAAAAATACAGGACAGGACACCACAACAAAAACAACAACAACAACCCGGACCTTTTCTTTCCTCAAGGGAAATAATGTTCATTCTGCACAAAACCCCCAATCTTAGGTTTCTGGACCCAGGTCATTGAACAATGTTTATGCAATGATGTTCAGAGAGCAAGCTCTGCATTTAAACACTCTCTCAGCAAATGTCTACCACTTTGGCTGTAGCAACGTTACAGAAAGGTTTAAATGCAATAGAAAGAGACAGGTTGATATTCAGCTTTCGCAGACCTAATGGGATAGACACACAGACTGTATAATAATGAAGATGATGAATTGAGTTTATGTAGCGTTTTCCTTCATGCTGAGAAATGTTTAACTTGATATTCGAGAGGTGGGTAATGCAATATATCAATATAATGATGGAACAATTTTATATGTACTTTTAAAATAGTCAAATAAAAAGAATAAATGAATTTATAGATGTCAATATGGCCTACAGTGGTGACTGATCTCTCTTTTGAACTCAAATTCAAATTGCTTTATTGACATACATTACTCTCTCTCTCTCTCTCTCTCTCTCTCTCTCTCTCTCTCTCTCTCTCTCTCTCTCTCTCTCTCTCTTTCTCTCTCTGTCATGCATGGAAAACATACAGGGGTTTCATATGAGCTGGTCCTTCCATAGACCGTCCACACAGCTGGTAGACACTTCACTGCTATCTGAAATCCATCACACAACCTTCAAACATAGGCACTGTACAGTAGTCTACCTAGTTCTGAGTCACAACCAATTCTAACTGGGTGTCTAATTCTGGGCTGTGGCTACAACTACTGTTTTGTCCATCTAGAGGGGTCAAAATACAATTCAAAAGACTTGGTCACACGCTGAGGTGAATCTGAAAGGCAAGTCAAGGGTCCAGTAGCAATGAGAAGATGGCATAGCAGGCTGTAAGGGATAGAACAGACAGTAGGCAGAAGTTTAACACGTGACAGAATGGGACCAGTCCTCTACCTTCCAATGTATATGTATTAATGATCACGAGAGCATGGATGGAGCGTTGAGCTGGGAAAATAAACTGAATTCCTGAAAGGAGAAGCACGTGTGTGGGGGGGGGGGGTACAGTGTGTCCATCTCACGCTCACGTTCCCTCTACCTCTCTTCTAACCACCCTCCACCCTCTGTCCCTCCACCTCCGTCCCTTACCTCCCTCAACCCCTCACTCTATCCCTCTTTCTTTCTCACCTCTCTCTCTCCATATTTGTGTTGGCAGGAGGTGGGATGTGACAGACAGCTGGGCAGCGGTGCCAGGGAAGACAACTGCGGTGTGTGTGCCGGCGACGGTTCTACGTGTCGGCTGGTCCGGGGCCAGGCGCTGCCTCACGTCTCACCGGAAGAACGTAGGTACACAACAAGTTCGGCAACGCCTGAAAAAATACACTCTTCCCTCTCTAAGATGACCATACTTCTGCGCTATATCAATATCTTTACACACAGAGGTTGTGAACACACTCTCTGTTGAAAAGACATTATCGTCTCGCTCTCTTGTCCGCCTATGGCCATAGGTAAATATAATCTCTCTTCATCGCTCTCCCCCAACGAGGTTTACAACTGCTGTGAAAATACACTCTGGTCTCCTTAACTCTCATCTTCTCCCAAGCCCATGTAAATATCCCTCACCAACAAGGTTCACAATGCTCCCTTTTTTCTCTGGCCCTAAATATAGTATCGCCCCCCAACAAGGTTTGCAAACCCTTGTGGAAATACACCAGTCCATCCCATGTCCCTTACGGTCCTCTCAAAATATCTCTCCCCACTTGTCAGGTGTTGGTACTGTACCTCAATCATTCAAGTCCTGAGCCCTGTCCCAGGTCTGGTCTGGGTTAGTGTTCTGTCTCAGGTCTGGTCTGGGTTAGTGTTCTGTCCCAGGTCTGGTTTGGGTTAGTGTTCTGTCTCAGGTCTGGTCTGGGTTAGTGTTCTGTCTCAGGTCTGGTCTGGGTTAGTGTTCTGTCCCAGATCTGGTCTGGGTTAGTGTTCTGTCCCAGGTCTGGTCTGGGATAGTGTTCTGTCCCAGGTCTGGTCTGGGTTAGTGTTCTGTCCCAGGTCTGGTCTGGGTTAGTGTTCTGTCCCAGGTCTGGTCTGGGTTAGTGTTCTGTCCCAGGTCTGGTTTGGGTTAGTGTTCTGTCCCAGATCTGGTCTGGGTTAGTGTTCTGTCCCAGGTCTGGTCTGGGTTAGTGTTCTGTCCCAGGTCTGGTCTGGGTTAGTGTTCTGTCCCAGGTCTGGTCTGGGTTAGTGTTCTGTCCCAGGTCTGGTCTGGGTTAATGATCTGTCCCAGGTCTGGTCTGGATAAGTGTTATGGCCCACAGAGTTTATTTATCAAAGCTGGTATACTACTATGCCATCTGGCTTAGGCTGTCCACAGATGGAGCTTTCCAATGTAAGCTTCAAAATAGAGGCTGATTTTTTAGTGTGGGCTTTTCGTAAAACTTTGTGTGGAGATTAAAATCATGACTGCATTTTGGCTGTCACTATTATGTTTTTTCTGACGTGATAACTGCATTCTTGTTTGCTTGGAGGTGGTTAGGGACATTAAATACCATGCAAAATGGCAATGTTTTTACTAGAAAAATGTGTGGTTTGTGAATTCAATTAAATGTAGTTATTACGTTCCAGTCTGCCAAGCACTGGTTTACTGTACAGGACTGCGATCCATGTTTGAAAGAGTTGAGAAATGTTGACTTGAAGGTCGGCCTTTTCCTGGTAAATTGTTGGCTATTGTTGTCAGCTTCATGGAATACACTACAGGAGTATTTTAGGTCTTGGAGAAATCAAACTTTGAAAAGGTTTCCATTCATTTTGGAATTAGGCATATAGCTGGATCTACACAATAGATGGCATGGGACATCTCAACATTAGACTACTTTTGAGGTGTAAAAAACATCTGACAAACTAGAATTTTGTTAAGATGCTCTTGGCTATTTCCAGTACATTTTAGCATTTCCACACGTCTTTAAAGGTTAATTGAGTAGACATTGGCACCAAACGTATTTGCATACTGAATTTATTGGCCTTCAAGCTGAGGTATTGTATAAAATTCCTCAAATTAACTTGTTTTGACATGCGCTGGAGAGTGGAAATGAACATGGCTCGCTCCCTCAAAAAACATTCATATTAGAAATAACATCAAGTAACCATGTAAATATTTAGATCTGTCTTTTAATTGTTGGTGGGTGTTTACAGTATCTGTCACATACCTATAGTACTGGCCAACGGGCGTTTGGTCAAGCAGTAGTGTAGTGTCTGACTCAACTATAATCCAAGGTTAACTCACTTTGCCAGCTAATTGGAAAACCCCAGAACCTACTGTAGTATTGTGATGTGGCTGTATGAGCTCAAAGTAGTTGAACTAACAGTGACATTGGGTTTGTGCTGTACATTTAGTTGAACTAACGGTGACATTGGGTTTGTACTGTACATTTAGTTGAACTAACGGTGACATTGGGTTTGTACTGTACATTTAGTTGAACTAACGGTGACATTGGGTTTGTACTGTACATTTAGTTGAACTAACAGTGACATTGGGTTTGTACTGTACATTTAGTTGAACTAACAGTGACATTGGGTATGTACTGTACATTTAGTTGAACTAACAGTGACATTGGGTTTGTACTGTACATATAGTTGAACTAACAGTGACATTGGGTTTGTGCTGTACATTTAGTTAAACTAACGGTGACATTGGGTTTGTGCTGTACATTTAGTTGAACTAACAGTGACATTGGGTTTGTGCTGTACATTTAGTTGAACTAACAGTGACATTGGGTTTGTGCTGTACATTTAGTTGAACTAACAGTGACATTGGGTTTGTGCTGTACATTTAGTTGAACTAACAGTGACATTGGGTTTGTGCTGTACATTTGGTTGAACTAACAGTGACATTGGGTATGTACTGTACATTTAGTTGAACTAACAGTGACATTGGGTATGTACTGTACATTTAGCTGAACTAACAGTGACATTGGGTATGTACTGTACATTTAGTTGAACTAACAGTGACATTGGGTATGTACTGTACATTTAGTTGAACTAACAGTGACATTGGGTATGTACTGTACATTTAGTTGAACTAACAGTGACATTGGGTATGTACTGTACATTTAGTTGAACTAACAGTGACATTGGGTATGTACTGTACATTTAGTTGAACTAACAGTGACATTGGGTATGTACTGTACATTTAGTTGAACTAACAGTGACATTGGGTATGTACTGTACAGTACAGCTGTAGATGCCTAGGATTATTCAGCACATTTAGGAGGGAAAACACTGCATTCTATGAATCCTCAGCATAGTATTTCCAGTTGACCTCAAAATAACATTTCTATTTTAGATACCCATATTAGGGTTAGTAGTTTTCTAGCTATTTTAAGATTGGTACCCAAAACATTATTAGGGCTAGTAGTTTTCCTGACCATGTGACCTGACCAAAAATAATTAGACCATTACTAGGTCCTGGCTGACCCCATTAGACCATTACTAGGCCCTGGCTGACCCCATTAGACCATTACTAGGCCCTGGCTGACCCCATTAGACCATTACCCCATTAGATCATTACTAGGCCCTGGCTGACCCCATTAGACCATTACAAGGCCCTGGCTGACCCCATTAGACCATTACTAGGTCCTGGCTGACCCCATTAGACCATTACTAGGCCCTGGCTGACCCCATTAGATCATTACTAGGCCCTGGCTGACCCCATTAGACCATTACTAGGTCCTGGCTGACCCCATTAGATCATTACTAGGTCCTGGCTGACCCCATTAGACCATTACTAGGCCCTGGCTGACCCCATTAGACCATTACTAGGTCCTGGCTGACCCCATTAGATCATTACTAGGCCCTGGCTGACCCCATTAGACCATTACTAGGCCCTGGCTGACCCCATTAGACCATTACCCCATTAGATCATTACTAGGTCCTGGCTGACCCCATTAGACCATTACTAGGTCCTGGCTGACCCCATTAGACCATTAACCCATTAGACCATTACTAGGTCCTGGCTGACCCCATTAGACCATTACTAGGCCCTGGCTGACCCCATTAGATCATTACTAGGCCCTGGCTGACCCCATTAGACCATTACTAGGCCCTGGCTGACCCCATTAGACCATTAACCCATTAGATCATTACTAGGTCCTGGCTGACCCCATTAGACCATTACTAGGTCCTGGCTGACCCCATTAGACCATTACTAGGTCCTGGCTGACCCCATTAGACCATTACTAGGTCCTGGCTGACCCCATTAGACCATTAACCCATTAGATCATTACTAGGTCCTGGTTGACCCCATTAGACCATTACTAGACCCTAACCCTAGTTTTGTTTCATCATGTCAAACCCCAGCCATAACTGTCCATATATCATATTATTATTATTACCATGAGCCACAGTAAATACATATGTCTATATTGTCTAGAAGCCTTCTGTTCTCCTAATACCAGCACAAGGCTGTCTTTGTAGCTGCCCACTAATAGGGACGAAGCTGAGCCTTATACAGTGGAAAGAGACATTTATATTGTTGTTGGACAGCGTCAGTCGTCAGCATTCGCTCTGCCCGGGTCTGCCAGTCGCACTTAAGTCACTTCTCCTCTTCCAAGAATTCCCCCTCGCTCGGAACAAAGCGCTCAAACAGTTGGAGTCCGAGTTCCCGACAAAGAAGTACTGGGACTTTTGTTTCGACGGGCAGAGTTAGACGTTTTCACAGCATCATGCTTGTTCCTTTTAAGAGGTTGTTTGACCGAATCTCAGGGTAACTCAATCCAAGCGCGTTATGTTCTCTCTAATAAAGAGCGTCTCGCCAATAATTCACAGTGGGTCGCAATGATATGTAGGCTACCTCCAGGTCCCATTGAGAAGCTGGCAGAGGAGAGCAGAGCACTCTGACGGTAATCAGATTGTTGAGGAGCCTCTCCTGCTTCTCCATTTCTTTCTCTACTCACTCTTTTTATACTCTATCTCTCTCTCTCTCCCTCTCTCTCTCTCTCTCTCTCATCAAATAAAGCAAGAAGAGAAAAAAAATAATCAAAATTCTATCTCTCTCTCTCTCTCTCTCTCTCTCTCTCTCTCTCTCTCTCTCGTCTCCCTCTCTTTTTCTTTGTCTTGCTTTGTCTCTCTCTCTCCATCTATCTCGCCTTCTCCACCTTTCCTTTTTCCTTATGTTTTCTCTTCTCTCTCTACCCCCTCCATCTCTCTCCCCATTAGCTTCCTCTACCTCTGTAGTAGTTTGGGCGCTACAGGCCCTTATTTTTCTGGATGATGGTCCAGGGCACCCGGGGCTAAGCACTCTTGGCCTGTGTGTGTGTGTGTGTAGGTGTGTGTGTGTGTGGGTGTGTGTGTGGGCTCGCGTGCGCACGTGCTTGTGAACTTGCGTGCAAGAGTGTATGCATGTATGCATGCATACATGTGAGTGTATTTGCGAGCATGCGTGTGTGTGTCTGGGCCCTGGGCTCGGGATAGTCATTCTCTCTCCTCTTTATTAATCTACTGTAAAAGCTGCTAATGAGGAGCTGGCAGTTCTGCTTCATTCCTCACAGCTCACTCTGCACACTCACTGCATCAGCATTCCCAACCAAAGGAAAATATAGAAATATGCAGAGAGCGTTTCCAGTCTGATTCGGCCATTGATTTAATTTTCCTTTCAGATTTTGGTTTATCTCTACTCAGCACTGGAAAACTAAACCTCAGAGCAACGTTATGAGTGGAATGTGATATGCCCCAGTGACACACACACACACAAACACAGAGAAAGAAAGCATCACATAGCACGTTAGTTTATTGTGATCCTTCATTTATGATTGTGAATGGTGTGTATCAGTCATTGTGTCTGGAATATGCTTAAAGCCAAAGCGCTAGTGCCAGAATTACTCCATTGTATCGGTGAGTCGATGAAAGATTAGTCTAAACCAAGCTCATAACAGAGTACATCCATGTTTCACTGTTCCCTCATTTATTTGGGATGATTCATTTCAGACAATTGAAGAAACTCTGAAAAACTGGAATGGACATTATTTCCTTACCGTCATACAATTTTAGACTTACCAATTCTCTTTCCATATATCATTATTTTAAGGACTTTGGTGGGAGTCCATCAGGGCTTAATTGTTAAAAGGAGTGTCCCAGTTATGCGTCCCAAATAGCACCCTATTCCCTATATAGTGCACTACCTTTGACCAGGGCCCCATAGGGATTTGGTCAATAGTATTGCACTATGTAGGGAATAGGGTGCCATTTGGGATGCAGATCTAGTGCTGCAAGAGGGAAAAGTAGCTTTCTCAAACAGCGGAAAATAGCATTAGCACTTCTCTATAAACCTCTCGCCTCGTTAGAACAAAAGACTCGCCCCTCTCAGCCACAGGCTTGGAGAACAACGTGTAGTATGAAAAAGGTAAGTGTCTGAAAAGGCAGCACTTTAGCAGGGGAACACATTTAGCACGGGTCCTACTGAAATGAAAGAGGTCTATCTTACACTTATCAGGTTGGATATTGAGGTGTGTGTGTGTGTGTGTGTGTGTGTTTGTGTATGTTTGTGTATCTGTCTGCATGTGTGTGAGTTTGGATATTTTTAGCAGTACATGACATAAAACACAGTGACATTTTAGGAGACGTGGATGTGGTCATGACTACTTCACTGCAGCACACTAAAACATACAGTGCATTCAGGACATTATTCAGACCCCTTCCTTTTTCCACATACAGTCACGTTTTTCTTCATCAATCTACACACAATACCCCATAATGACAAAGTGAAAACAGGTTTTTAGAAATTGCTGCACATTTATTACAAATAAAAAACAGAAATACCTTATTTACATAAGTATTCAGACCCTTTGCTGTGAGACTCGAAATTGAGCTCAGGTGCATCCTGTTTCCATTGATCATCATTCTACAACTTGATTGGAGTCCACCTGTGGTAAATTCAATTGATTGGACATGATTTGGAAAGGTACACACCTGTCTATATAAGGTCCCACAGTTGACAGTGCATGTCAGAGCAAAAACCAAGCCATGAGGTCAAAGGAATTGTCTGTAGAGCTCTGAGACAGGATTGTGTCGAGGCACAGATCTGGGGATGGGTACCAAAAAAATTCTGCAGCATTGAAGGTCCCCAAGAACACAGTGGCCTCCGTCATTCTTAAATGGAAGAAGTTTGGAACCACCAATACTCTTCCTAGAGCTGACCGCCTGGCCAAACTGAGCAATCGGGGGAGAAGGGCCTTGGTCAGGGAGGTGACCAAGAACCCTATGGTCACTCTGACAGAGCTCCAGAGTTCCTCTGTGGAGATGGGAGAACCTTCCAGAAGGACACCCATCTCTGCAGCACTCCACCAATCAGGCCTTTATGGTAGAGTGGCCAAACGGAAGCCACTCCTCAGTAAAAGGCACATGACAGACCGCTTGGAGTTTGCCAAAAGGCACCTAAAGGATTCTCAGACCCTGAGAAACAAGATTCTCTGGTCTGATGACTCTAAGATTGAACTCTTTGGCCTGAATGCTAAGCGTCACACCTGGAGGAAACCTGGCACCATCCCTACGGTGAAGCATGGTGGTGGCTGCATCATGGGAATGTTTTTCAGCGGCAGGGACTGGGAGACTAGTCAGGATCGAGGCAAAGATGAACAGAGCAAAGTACAGAGAGATCCTTGATGAAATCCTGCTCCAGAGCGCTCAGGACCTCAGACTGGGGTGAACGTTCACCTTCCAACAGGACAACAACCCTAAGCACACAGCCAAGACAACGCAGGAGTGGCTTCGGGACAAGTCTCTGAATGTCCTTGAGTGGCCCAGCCAGAGCCCGGACTTGAACCAAATCGAACATCTCTGGTGAGACCGGAAAATAGCTGTGCAGTGACACTCCCCATCCAACCTGACAGAGCTTGAGAGGATCTGCAGAGAAGAATGGGAGAAACTCCCCAAATACAGGTGTGCCAAGCGTCATATCCAAGAAGACTGGAGGTTGTAATCGCTGCCAAAGGTGGTTCAACAAAGTACTGAGTAAAGGGTCTGAATACTTATGTAAATGTAATATTTCAGTTTTTAATTTGTTATACATTTGTCTAAAAACAGTTTTTGCTTTGTCGAGGGGTCAGAATACTTTCCGAATGCACTGTATATTCTGCTGTATTTAATGATTGGTTTACAGCATGGTTTATATGTGTGCACCAAGCATCTCAGAGTTGGAGTGCTGATCTAGGATCAGTTTAGCCTTTTAGATCAGAATGAATAAGAGTTACATGGAGAGGAGGGACCTGATCCTAGATCAGCACTCCTACCCCTACTGAAACGTGTGATACATAAGGATCAAAGTCAGTGGGAGTGTTCTGTTAGCGATAATTATTCCCTTTCTAACCCCTGTCACTATTGCAGGTTGACGTTTATTATCATGAATATTGCTCTGGAGGCAGAACTAAGTGATTTCGACTAGATGCAAAGTCAAAATTGTCTATATCGTAAAAATTCATGAAAACAACAATTTGCTTTTTGGTCTTCATTTAAGGCTGGGTTAGGCATTAGAGTTAGCAGTGTAGTTAAGGTTATGGTTATGGTTAAAATCAGATTTTAGGACTTTGTGGCTTAGTGACCACTCTGCAGAGCTGCCTCCTGTACATGAGTCATCCCAATAAATGCCAACCTGCGTCAGTATTAGTGAGGGTCACAGCACTTACAGAGGTCGAGGACAATGGAGAAAGAGTTGGGAAGAACCATGGAGGAAAGGTTCACACACACACAGACACACACACACACACACAGACACACACACACACACACACAGACACACACACACTGTGTCACTTGTACTGTACCTGTGAGAGGTTGACAGTATAGAGAAACTGGGTGGGCTTGGAGGGGGTTAACGTGACTGTCACAAGGTGTTTCTACAGTAGATATCAGATGTTATCACCTGGTTTATCTCTACTCAGCACTGGAAAACTAAACCTCAGAGCAACGCTATGAGTGGAATGTGATATGCCCCAGTGACACACACACACGCACGGACGAACACACATACACACACACACGCACACGCATGTGCACACACACACACACACGCACACACGCACACACATACACACACGCACATGCATGTGCACACACACACACACGCACACACATACACACACACACACGCATGTGCACACACACACACACACACACACACACACACACACACACACACACACACACAACCCTTCTTGCCTGACCTCATATTTGACTGCTGTAGATATGTTGTTGTTCTTCTGTTTTCACATTAACACATTTAGAATTGGCACATTGTTGCAGACTGCGGACTGCGGAAGGAGAAATATGGGTTATCATTTTTCCTCCCTGGTTTGTGAGCTCATAGATTCCATGTTGCTCCTTGGAAGAACATTCCTTATCACAGTCTTTGTCTGCGTCCCAAATGGTACCCCATTCCTATAAATAGTACACTGCTTTTGACCAGGGCCCTTAGGGTGTCATTTGGGACTCAAATTCTGACAATGCTTTTACTGTCCAACAGTTACTCCAGGTTTTTCAACCCTGTGACTCTAGATACATTACAGATACATTATTTAATTCCACTTTGAAACTAAATTGTTTCGACACAGTGCTATTTGACCTCATAAAATTCGTTGTCATAGTGTTTTTTTTACATCGACTGTATGCTTAAGTGGTCTCACCAACCCCCGTCGTTGATAAGACACTGAAGGTCAGTATGATCTGACAACTGAAGTAGAACTCCTACATTCCGGCTGTGTCCCAAATGGCACCCTATTCCCTACATAGGGCAATACTTTTGACCAGAGCCCTATTGGGCCCCTTTCAAAGGTAGTGCACTATATAGGGAATAGGGTGCCATTTAGGACAGGCCCCAACTTTATTTACTGAGGTTCATGTTCGTGGTGAGATCTGAAGCCAAAAGGAGTTCAGTATACAAATCAACTAAAACAGGGAGGAAACAGTAATGCCAGCTCGATATTAAGAACAGGAAATGTTTTAGATCGCTTCATTTGTTTACCCTAAAAAGAAAGAGAAACCTGCACACTGCTCTTGCTCGTATCACATACAAGCTTTTTTATTTTCTCCCTTTATCAATGCTTACATGTTGGCCCATTGGCCTTCGTCATCTGAAGAAGGCCAAGAGGGAGACACGTGAGCTTTCATGTATTGTGTTGACATCGTTGTGTATTGTGAGGACATTTGGGGTATTGTGGAAACATTTTGGCATTTGATGAGTAGTTTAAATAAAATCTCCTTTGTCCTAAAGCTGTGAAGACAGTGCTGGAAGTCCCCTTGGGAAGCAGGAGTCTGAGAGTCAGCGCCAAAGGACCCGACCTCATAGGTGAGTTTTACACTGTTCTAGGGGACCTGTCCAACCTGTACAGACACACACACACGCGCGCACACGTATTCACACACACACACACACACACACGCATTCACACGCACACACACACAAACAACCACACGCACTTTCTCTTGGTCTCTCTTTCTCTCTAAACATCTGGGCTACCAAATGTTCTTCTGGCAGCTGATCAGTGCTAGTGATTTATAGAGGAAGTCATCACGTTATGTCTTACTCTGCCCAGCGCTTTGAGAATCACATACCACACTGACAACGCTCAGCTGAAATATAGATGTGTTTAACCTATGGGCCACTTTGATATGTGTGCGCACACACACACACACACACACACACACACACACAGGTAGAAACTCAAACACACACATGCAGGTAGAGACGCAGACACGCACACACATGCGCGAAGAAACACACACGTCATGCTTTGCCATTCAGGAATGTTCAGAGATTCCAGAATGTTCCATTGAGGTTCTAGAAAGCAGTGCTAATAGAGGAAGGGAGTGAGAGAGAAAGAGAGAGACAGAGTTCTCTCCTTCTCTCCTCTCTGTTGGCTTGTGTTGGGAGCTCATGCATTTCAGATTTATGGGATGTGTTTCCTGTGTGTGATCGCTGCCAGTGTGTGTGTGTGTGCGTGTGCGTGCGTGTGTGCGTGTCTCTGATTCCACAGGAGACATGGCTAACTCCAGCTGCCTCGTTGGTGGCCAACATCATAATACACCCCTAGAACTCCACAGGTTTAAGTGGATGTGTGTTTTGTCAGATGTTTCAAAACAAGGGTTTGGAGTGACCTTCGAATTACTTTAGCAGATCGTTTATCAACTATCAGGAGACTAGCGAGGCCGATGTGGAAATGGAAAAAAGAACAGTGATGTAAAAAAGCAGAAAATGAGAAAAAACCTAGTAAAGGAGAACAGAGGAAAAGCTGATTTGAGAAATGTAAAGCCTCTGGAACTGAGCTTCAAGTTCACAAACTCCACTGAAACTAAATATTGTCAGGAGCGGTTTGAGGGAAGTGGTATCTTATTTTTACCTGTGGTCTTTTCTTAAAAGTCTATTTGGCTTACAAATGGCTTCTTTTCATGATATGGCAAAGGGCTACGTTGTGGTTAATTATTTCAAGTTGCGAAATTCCAAATTCTCATCTGTGATGTACTGTATAATTGATGTTGAAAATACATTAAACACGCCTGGGCCTTTCCAGAAACATTTGTTGAACGCGAATCGAGAGTTTGTTGAAATGTTAGTGATTCCATTAATCTCTAACGTAAAACATTGTTTTGGGAAGACATTTGAATCTTCCCCCTCATAAAATACTTTGTGAGAGAAACACATATGTTAGAGAAAGACAAATAAAGAGAGAGAGAGGGGGATGACAAGAAGAAAGGCCGATGCTGTGCCGTGGGACAGCTGAAAATGATTATGTCTCTACGAGAAAATGACTCTATCAAATTCTCCGTTTATTTTCTCCCACTCCCACTCAGTTGTTTGGCCAATAGACATTCAAAGAGTCACACATCAATGATTGTCATTGGAGACAATGAAGTCTCCATTGTTAAATCTTTTTACTATTAAACTGTTAGCATCGTGACCTTTATCTTAACCTTGGTGTATTGGGCCCATATTCATAAAGCGGATCAGAGTTAGAGTGCTGATCTAGGATCAGGTCCCCTCTGTCCATATAAATCGTATACATTATGATCTAAAAGGAAAAACTGATCCCAGCACGCGTACTCTGATATGCTTTATGAATATGGGCACTGGTCCGTTCATGTATACACTACCAGTCCAAAGTTTGGACACACCTACTCATTCAAGGGTTTTTCTTTATTTTTACTATTTTTTGCATTGTAGAATAATAGTGAAGACATCAAACCTATGAAATAACACATATGGAATCATGTAGTAACCAAAAAAGTGTTAAACAAATCAAAATATATTTTATATTTGAGATTCTTCAAATAGCCACCCTTTGCCTTGATGACAGCTTTGCACACGCTTGGCATTCTCTCAACCAGCTTCACCTGGAATGCTTTTCCAACAGTCTTGAAGGAGTTCCCACATATGCTGAGCATTTGTTGGCTGCTTTTCCTTCACTTAGCCGTCCGACTCATTCCAAACCATCTCAATTGGGTTGAGGTCGGGGGATTGTGGAGGCCAGGTCATCTGATGCAGCACTCCATCACACTCCTTCTTGGTAAAATAGCCCTTACACAGCCTGGAGGTGTGTTTTGGGTCATTGTCCTGTTGAAAGACAAATTATAGTCCCATTAAGCCCAAACCAGATGGGATGGCGTATCGCTGCAGAATGCTGTGGTAGCCATGCTGGTTAAGTGTGTCTTGAATTCTAAATAAATCACAGACAGTGTCACCAGCAAAGCACCCCCACACCATAACACCTCCTCCTCCATGCTTTACGGTGGGAATACACATGCGGAGATCATCCGTTCACCCACAACGCGTCTCACCAAGACACGGCGGTTGGAACCATAAATCTCCAATTTGGACTCCAGACCAAAGGACAAATTTCCACCGGTCTAATGTCCATTGCTCGTGTTTCTTGGCCCAAGCAGGTCTCCTCTTCTCATTGGTGTCCTTTAGTAGTGGTTTCTTTGCAGCAATTCGACCATGAAGGCCTGATTCACACAGTCCCCTCTGAACAGTTGATGTTGAGATGTGTCTGTTACTTGAACTCTGTGAAGCATTTATTTGGGCTGCAATTTCTGAGGCTGGTAACTCTAATGAACTTATCCTCTGCAGCAGAGGTAACTCTGGGTCTTCCATTCCTATGGCGGTCCTCATGAGAGCCAGTTTCATCATAGCGCTTGATGGTTTTTGCGACTGCACTTGAAGAAACGTTCAAAGTTCTTGAAATGTTTTGTATTGTCTGACCTTCATGTCTTAAAGTAATGATGGACTGTCTTTCTCTTTGCTTATTTGAGCTGTTCTTGCCATAATATGGACTTGGTCTTTTACCAAATAGGGCTATCTTCTGTATATCCCCCCTACCTTGTCACAACACAACTGATTGGCTCAAACGCATTAAGAAGGAAAGAAATTCCACAAATTAACTTTTAAGAAGGCACACCTGTTAATTGAAATGCATTCCAGGTGACTACCTCATGAAGCTGGTTGAGAGAATGCCAAGAATGTGCAAAGCTGTCATCAAGGCAAAGTGTGGTTATTTGAAGAATCTCAAATATAAAATATTGTTTGATTTGTTTAACACTTTTTTGGTCACTACATGATTCCAAATGTGTTATTATTATACAATGTAGAAAATAGTACAAATAAAGAAAAACCCTGGAATGAGTAGGTGTGTCCAAACTTTTGACTGGTACTGTAGGTGGGAATCATGAGATACTTTCTGCACCATGAGGTCATGAGCTGAGCGTGTGTGTGAGCGAGCGCATGCAGAAACACACACACACACACACACACACACACACACACACACACACACACACACACACACACACACACACACACACACACACACACACACAGCAAACAGTGTTAACTCTCTGAGCTGAAGGTTAGACGTCACTGCAGCAGCTTAACTACCTTCATCTGTGTTCAGGTTTCAGACAAGACAAAACCACTCTTAGTGATCTACATCAACAACGTTAGGAACTTGGTGTGAGGAGGACTGCTGATGGATTTTGTTAATCCAGATTTACCTCATTATGTCTTTGTGTGTGTCTCTCCCCCCTCTCGCTCCCTCCCTCTCTCCCCCTCCCTCTCTCACTCTGTTTATCTCTCCACCCTCTCTCTCTCTCTCTCTCTCTCTCTCTCTTTCCCCCTCCCTCGCTCTCTCTCCCCTTCCTCCATCTCTCTCCCTCTCTCTGTCTGTCTCCCCCTCTCCCTTTCTCTCTCCCCCTCTCTCTCTCGCTCTCTCTCCCCCTCCCTCTCTCACTCTGTTTATCTCCCCCCCTCTCTCTCTCTCTCTCCCTCTCTCTCTCCCCCCTCTCTCTCCCCTCCCTCTCTCCCCTCCCTCTCTGTGTATCTCCCCACCCTCCCTCTCTCTCTCTCCATCGATCTCTCCCCCCCTCTATCTCATTCTTGTTCTCTCTCTCTCTCTCTCTCTCTCTCTCTCTCTCTCTCTCTCTCTCTCTCTCTCTCTCTCTCTCTCTCTCTCTCTCTCTCTCTCTCTCTCTCTCTCTCTCTCTCTCTCTCTCTCTCTCTCTCTCTCTCTCTCTCTCCTGCAGTAATCGAGGCCCAGTCTCTGCAGGGTCATAGAGAGGAGCACAGTCTGGTCTCTCCAGGTTCCTACCTCATCGGCAATACCACCGTGGACTACCAGAAAGGGACAGACAGACAGACGCTCAGGACACAAGGACCTCTGGGAGCTGATTACATCATTAAGGTGACACGAGGAAGAGGCGCTGAGTCAGTAGCCTGGAGGCAAATGTTAATCCTACCTACAGATCTAGGATCAGATTAACCCATCTCCAGTCATGATCTTAACATAAGGGGGATGAAACATATCTGATCCTGTATCAGTAGTTATAAGGGAAATGTCTACCTACATCATGCACAAGGGAAACGTCTACCTACATCATTCATAAGGGAAACGTCTACCTACATCATTTATAAGGGAAACGTCTACCTACATCATTCATAAGGGAAACGTCTACCTACATCATTCACAAGGGAAACGTCTACCTACATCATTTATAAGGGAAACGTCTACCTACATCATTCATAAGGGAAACGTCTACCTACATCATTTATAAGGGAAACGTCTACCTACATCATTCACAAGGGAAACGTCTACCTACATCATTCATAAGGGAAACGTCTACCTACATCATTTATAAGGGAAACGACATCTACATAATTCATAAGGGAAACGTCTACCTACATCATTCACAAGGGAAACGTCTACCTACATCATTCACAAGGGAAACGTCTACCTACATCATTTATAAGGGAAACGTCTACCTACATCATTCATAAGGGAAACGTCTACCTACATCATTCATAAGGGAAACGTCTACCTACATCATTCACAAGGGAAACGTCTACCTACATCATTCACAAGGGAAACGTCTACCTACATCATTTATAAGGGAAACGTCTACCTACATCATTCATAAGGGAAACGTCTACCTACATCATTTATAAGGGAAACGTCTACCTACATCATTCATAAGGGAAACGTCTACCTACATCATTCACAAGGGAAACGTCTACCTACATCATTTATAAGGGAAACGTCTACCTACATCATTCATAAGGGAAACGTCTACCTACATCATTTATAAGGGAAACGTCTACCTACATCATTCACAAGGGAAACGTCTACCTACATCATTTATAAGGGAAACGACATCTACATAATTCATAAGGGAAACGTCTACCTACATCATTCATAAGGGAAACGTCTACCTACATCATTCAGAAGGGAAACGTCTACCTACATCATTTATAAGGGAAACGTCTACCTATATCATTCATAAGGGAAACGTCTACCTACATCATTCACAAGGGAAACGTCTACCTACATCATTTATAAGTGAAACGTCTACCTACATCATTCACAAGGGAAACGTCTACCTACATCATTCATAAGGGAAACGTCTACCTACATCATTCATAAGTGAAACGTCTACCTACATCATTCATAAGGGAAACGTCTACCTATATCATTCATAAGGGAAACGTCTACCTATATCATTCATAAGGGAAACGTCTACCTACATCATTCATAAGGGAAACGTCTACCTACATCATTCATAAGGGAAACGTCTACCTACATCATTCACAAGGGAAACGTCTACCTACATCATTCATAAGGGAAACGTCTACCTACATCATTCAAGAGTTATTTCTCTATTTCTCTCATGATTCTGACAGTCTTTTTGTGTTGTTAGATGTTGTAATCTGAGTAACCCCATCTATATTGTTTTTTATATCCACTCATGTCAGAATACTGAACAGATTGATGACCATTTTGTAGAGAAAGCCCTTGCCAATACATACACATTGTATGTTAGTGCAGTATGCTGATTACACCCACAAAGTAAGGTTGCGTCCCAAATCACACCCTATTCCCTTTGTAGTGCACTACCTTTGATCTAGTGCGCTTTGAAGTAGTGCACTTTGTAGGTGCCATTTTGGACACCACCTAAGATCTCTCCCATGTCATTGAGGTTGTCAAAGCATTGCACAAACATGACACGACTCCCATGTCTGTGGCAATAAAACACAGCGTGCCATGGCTCTCCTAAAGATCATCATCATCATCATTAGCATTATCTTCATCATCATCATCGTCATAGACTGAAAATCAGGCCCTGTGTGTATTCCACAACAAACACTACTATATAGGCCTAGGCTGCGTGCCAAATGGCACCCTATTCCGTTTATAGTCCACAACTTTTTAAATGAGTGCACTATATAGGTAAAAGGGTGCCACTTGGATCCGGGCCGCTGTCTTTCCCATGGAACCAATGACATAATGACATTATGTAGGATTTGGACCGGGGCCTAGAGCGCCGGCGACGTAAATTAACTACACATTATCCACATCACAAATGTTTAGTTTAGAAAATAAGTTCTGCTTTCATCTGATGTTAGAAAATCCTTGTTTATTCAATGTGATTATTAATGTTGAAATCATTCATTTATATAGAGGGATACTAGAAGGAAGTGTGGTCCAAATTCTTGATTGCGAAACATTCTTCAGATGAATGTTCTGTATGAAATGAGGATTGGGCTGTTTTGAGTTGGCACCAGAGTCTGTTCAGACATTGAGTTTTACGACTTCATACAGTGAGTTCTAAGGGCAGATCTTTTTAAACATGTCTAGATCTCTAGACATCTTTTGATATCGATGTGTGAGTGCGTGCGTGTGTGTGTGCATGCGTGTGTGCGCGTGATTGATGTTTACATATCTTGCATTACCCATCTCATATGTATATACTGTATTCTATACTATCTAGTGCATCTTAGCCTATGCCACTCTGATAATGACATTCCTTTACTTAGATTTGTGTGTATTAGGTTTTTGTTGTAGAACTGTTAGATATTACTTGCTAGATATTGCTGCACTGTCGGAACTAGAAGCACAAGCATTTCGCTACACTCACAATAACATCTGCTAACCATGTGTATGTGACCAATGCATTTGATTTTATTTGATTGTGTGTATGCGTCTGTGTCTAACAGTGTGTGTTCTCTCCAGGTGAAATATGCTGCTCCCTGGGACACAGTGGTCCAGTTCCTGTTCTATCAGCCAATCAGGTACCAGTGGAGAGAGACTGACTTCTTCCCCTGCTCTGTCACCTGTGGAGGAGGTGAGACTGACCCCAGATCAGCCATTAAAGAGACTGTTGTTGCTAGCTAACAAGGCTGGCCCGAGCCTTTTGGGGACCCTAAGCGATCAAAAACCTTTGTGGTCAAGACATTTTAGCGCCACTTGTCTTGGCAGTGGAGAGAAATAATTGCAGTTTTAAAGATAATTACACTTCAATTTTAAATGTGTTGCCATGGCGCACAGGGAATTATTGCAGTTTTAAAACAAATTTCATGCAATTCTACTCATTACTACGAAGTTTAGATAGCTGGCTAGACTAACTTACCTAGCAATCTAAAACATTTTAGCTGACATGGGCGTATTGAGTGACTTGCATAACAAGTGGAAAACTTTGATGCACTACCAAATTTCGAAATGGAACCTTGTGTATTCTACTATTCTAACTCTCAACAGTAAGTTGAGAACCAACTGAGTTCCTAGCAGTCGTGGGGCCCTAAGCAGACGCTTATGTCGCTTATTGGCTGTGCCAGCACTGAAGCTTTATGACTGAACCCAGATCAGCTTTTATAGAGACTGTTGAAGCCAGCTATTAGCTTAAGCATTATGACTGAACCCAGATGATTCTTATAGAGACTGTTCTTGTTGCCAACAATAGCTTTGACTGAACCCAGATCAGCTCTTATAGAGACTGTTGAAGCTAGCTATTAGTTAAAGCATTATGATTGAACCCAGATAATTCTTATAGAGACTGTTATTGTTGCCAACTAAAGCTTTGTGACTGAACCCAGATCAGCTCTAATAGAGACTGTTGAAGCCAGCTATTAGCTAAAGCATTATGATTGAACCCAGATAATTCTTATAGAGACTGTTATTGTTGCCAACTAAAGCTTTGTGACTGAACCCAGATCAGCTCTTATAGAGAATGTAGTTGTTAGCTAAAGCATTATGACTGTACCCAGATCAGCCTTTCTGAGGGCTGATCATAGCACTTCTATAGAGATTTTCATCAGTTCTCAAAGCTGGTGATGAGGCTTGAGATATGATTGAACAAAACGTTAGCCCATTATTAACCAAACGTTTATCCAATGTTAGTTTTCTATTTCATACATGAAATACATTTTTTGGTTACGTTTTGGTTGCTGTATCATGACACAATGCATCCGATTATGAATAACCCAACGTGGCTGTGTTTTAGTGCTTTCGTTTCATACTCACACAGGAGACATTGAGCCAAACATTTGAAGGGCCCAAAATGAACCCATTACCCACCAAATGTTAGTCCAATGTTTGCCTTCTATCCTATTCATTGCTGACCTTGAGTGTTTGTGCCTGTTGCCAGGTTACCAGCTGAACTCAGCAGAGTGCACAGACATCAGGTCCAGTCAGGTGTTACCAGAGCACCACTGTAACAGCTACCCTGAGAACACCAAACCCACACCCAAACTCAAGGAGTGCAACATGGACCTCTGTCCTGAGAGGCACGTACATGTACCAATCATAATGGTTGCCCTATGGGCCCTGGTCAAAAGCAGTGCACCATATAGAATTGGGAGCCATTTGTGCATTTGAAGGCTGTATAGGAAACATGGTTCCTCTAAATGGTCATGGTGACATAGCGCTGTCTTCCTGTTTCTCCTCTCTAGTGATGGCTTCATAGAGGTGATGCCTTATGACCAATTTCAGCCTCTGCCACGGTGAGTGACCATCATTCTTTCCTTCTTCTATGGTCCCTCTACTACTCTGCATTACTGCACTTCTACTGTAGTAAGTTAAATAAGTAGGCTTGCACGCGTCTTGGCTTGTGTGAGCCGGAACAGCTCATAGGAGCAGGAGCCCATCTCCTGTTTCTGTAGCGTGAGGTAGTACAGCTCCTGGACAGGACACTAGTCTATCACAGAGCCTGTATTACTGTAGTACAGCTCCTGGACAGGACACTAGTCTATCAAAGAGCCTGTATTACTGTAGTACACCTCCTGGACAGGACACTAGTCTATCACAGAGCCTGTATTACTGTAGTACAGCTCCTGGACAGGACACTAGTCTATCACAGAGCCTGTATTACTGTAGTACAGCTCCTGGACAGGACACTAGTCTATCACAGAGCCTGTATTACTGTAGTACAGCTCCAGGACAGGACACTAGTCTATCACAGAGCCTGTATTACTGTAGTACAGCTCCAGGACAGGACACTAGTCTATCACAGAGCCTGTATTACTGTAGTACACCTCCTGGACAGGACACTAGTCTATCACAGAGCCTGTATTACTGTAGTACACCTCCTGGACAGGACACTAGTCTATCACAGAGCCTGTATTACTGTAGTACAGCTCCTGGACAGGACACTAGTCTATCACAGAGCCTGTATTACTGTAGTACAGCTCCAGGACAGGACACTAGTCTAACACAGGGCCTGTATTACTGTAGTACAGCTCCTGGACAGGACACTAGTCTATCACAGAGCCTGTATTACTGTAGTACACCTCCTGGACAGGACACTAGTCTATCACAGAGCCTGTATTACTGTAGTACAGCTCCTGGACAGGACACTAGTCTATCACAGAGCCTGTATTACTGTAGTACACCTCCTGGACAGGACACTAGTCTATCACAGAGCCTGTATTACTGTAGTACACCTCCTGGACAGGACACTAGTCTATCACAGAGCCTGTATTACTGTAGTACACCTCCTGGACAGGACACTAGTCTATCACAGAGCCTGTATTACTGTAGTACAGCTCCTGGACAGGACACTAGTCTATCACAGAGCCTGTATTACTGTAGTACAGCTCCTGGACAGGACACTAGTCTATCACAGAGCCTGTATTACTGTAGTACACCTCCTGGACAGGACACTAGTCTAACACAGGGCCTGTATTACTGTAGTACACCTCCTGGACAGGACACTAGTCTATCACAGAGCCTGTATTACTGCAGTACACCTCCTGGACAGGACACTAGTCTATCACAGAGCCTGTATTACTGTAGTACACCTCCTGGACAGGACACTAGTCTATCACAGAGCCTGTATTACTGTAGTACACCTCCTGGACAGGACACTAGTCTATCACAGAGCCTGTATTACTGCAGTACACCTCCTGGACAGGACACTAGTCTATCACAGAGCCTGTATTACTGTAGTACACCTCCTGGACAGGACACTAGTCTATCACAGAGCCTGTATTACTGTAGTACAGCTCCAAGACAGGACACTAGTCTAACACAGGGCCTGTATTAATGTAGTACAGCTCCTGGACAGGACACTAGTCTATCACAGAGCCTGTATTACTGTAGTATACCTCCTGGACAGGACACTAGTCTATCACAGAGCCTGTATTACTGTAGTACAGCTCCTGGACAGGACACTAGTCTATCACAGAGCCTGTATTACTGTAGTACACCTCCTGGACAGGACACTAGTCTATCACAGAGCCTGTATTACTGTAGTACACCTCCTGGACAGGACACTAGTCTATCACAGAGCCTGTATTACTGTAGTACACCTCCTGGACAGGACACTAGTCTATCAAAGAGCCTGTATTACTGTAGTACACCTCCTGGACAGGACACTAGTCTATCACAGAGCCTGTATTACTGTAGTACACCTCCTGGACAGGACACTAGTCTATCACAGAGCCTGTATTACTGTAGTACACCTCCTGGACAGGACACTAGTCTATCACAGGGCCTGTATTACTGTAGTACACCTCCTGGACAGGACACTAGTCTATCACAGAGCCTGTATTACTGTAGTACAGCTCCAAGACAGGACACTAGTCTAACACAGGGCCTGTATTACTGTAGTACAGCTCCTGGACAGGACACTAGTCTATCACAGAGCCTGTATTACTGTAGTATACCTCCTGGACAGGACACTAGTCTATCACAGAGCCTGTATTACTGTAGTACAGCTCCTGGACAGGACACTAGTCTATCACAGAGCCTGTATTACTGTAGTACACCTCCTGGACAGGACACTAGTCTATCACAGAGCCTGTATTACTGTAGTACACCTCCTGGACAGGACACTAGTCTATCACAGAGCCTGTATTACTGTAGTACACCTCCTGGACAGGACACTAGTCTATCACAGAGCCTGTATTACTATAGTACACCTCCTGGACAGGACACTAGTCTATCACAGAGCCTGTATTACTGTAGTACACCTCCTGGACAGGACACTAGTCTATCACAGAGCCTGTATTACTGTAGTACACCTCCTGGACAGGACACTAGTCTATCACAGAGCCTGTATTACTGCAGTACACCTCCTGGACAGGACACTAGTCTATCACAGAGCCTGTATTACTGTAGTACACCTCCTGGACAGGACACTAGTCTATCACAGAGCCTGTATTACTGTAGTACAGCTCCAAGACAGGACACTAGTCTAACACAGGGCCTGTATTACTGTAGTACAGCTCCTGGACAGGACACTAGTCTATCACAGAGCCTGTATTACTGTAGTATACCTCCTGGACAGGACACTAGTCTATCACAGAGCCTGTATTACTGTAGTACAGCTCCTGGACAGGACACTAGTCTATCACAGAGCCTGTATTACTGTAGTACACCTCCTGGACAGGACACTAGTCTATCACAGAGCCTGTATTACTGTAGTACACCTCCTGGACAGGACACTAGTCTATCACAGAGCCTGTATTACTGTAGTACACCTCCTGGACAGGACACTAGTCTATCACAGAGCCTGTATTACTGTAGTACACCTCCTGGACAGGACACTAGTCTATCACAGAGCCTGTATTACTGTAGTACACCTCCTGGACAGGACACTAGTCTATCACAGAGCCTGTATTACTGTAGTACACCTCCTGGACAGGACACTAGTCTATCACAGGGCCTGTATTACTGTAGTACACCTCCTGGACAGGACACTAGTCTATCACAGAGCCTGTATTACTGCAGTACACCTCCTGGACAGGACACTAGTCTATCACAGAGCCTGTATTACTGTAGTACACCTCCTGGACAGGACACTAGTCTATCACAGAGCCTGTATTACTGTAATACACCTCCTGGACAGGACACTAGTCTATCACAGAGCCTGTTTTACTGCAGTACACCTCCTGGACAGGACACTAGTCTATCACAGAGCCTGTATTACTGTAGTACACCTCCTGGACAGGACACTAGTCTATCACAGAGCCTGTATTACTGTAGTACACCTCCTGGACAGGACACTAGTCTATCACAGAGCCTGTATTACTGTAGTACAGCTCCTGGACAGGACACTAGTCTATCACAGAGCCTGTATTACTGCAGTACAGCTCCTGGACAGGACACTAGTCTATCACAGAGCCTGTATTACTGTAGTACAGCTCCTGGACAGGACACTAGTCTATCACAGAGCCTGTATTACTGTAGTACAGCTCCTGGACAGGACACTAGTCTATCACAGGGCCTGTATTACTGTAGTACAGCTCCTGGACAGGACACTAGTCTATCACAGAGCCTGTATTACTGTAGTACACCTCCTGGACAGGACACTAGTCTATCACAGAGCCTGTATTACTGTAGTACAGCTCCTGGACAGGACACTAGTCTATCACAGAGCCTGTATTACTGTAGTACAGCTCCTGGACAGGACACTAGTCTATCACAGAGCCTGTATTACTGTAGTACAGCTCCTGGACAGGACACTAGTCTATCACAGAGCCTGTATTACTGTAGTACACCTCCTGGACAGGACACTAGTCTATCACAGAGCCTGTATTACTGTAGTACAGCTCCTGGACAGGACACTAGTCTATCACAGAGCCTGTATTACTGTAGTACACCTCCTGGACAGGACACTAGTCTATCACAGGGCCTGTATTACTATAGTACAGCTCCTGGACAGGACACTAGTCTATCACAGAGCCTGTATTACAGCAGTACACCTCCTGGACAGGACACTAGTCTATCACAGAGCCTGTATTACTGTAGTACACCTCCTGGACAGGACACTAGTCTATCACAGAGCCTGTATTACTGCAGTACACCTCCTGGACAGGACACTAGTCTATCACAGAGCCTGTATTACAGCAGTACACCTCCTGGACAGGACACTAGTCTATAACAGGGCCTGTATTACTGCAGTACACCTCCTGGACAGGACACTAGTCTATCACAGAGCCTGTATTACTGTAGTACACCTCCTGGACAGGACACTAGTCTATCACAGAGCCTGTATTACTGTAGTACACCTCCTGGACAGGACACTAGTCTATCACAGAGCCTGTATTACTGCAGTACAGCTCCTGGACAGGACACTAGTCTATCACAGAGCCTGTATTACTGTAGTACAGCTCCTGGACAGGACACTAGTCTATCACAGAGCCTGTATTACTGTAGTACAGCTCCTGGACAGGACACTAGTCTATCACAGAGCCTGTATTACTGCAGTACAGCTCCTGGACAGGACACTAGTCTATCACAGGGCCTGTATTACTGTAGTACAGCTCCTGGACAGGACACTAGTCTATCACAGGGCCTGTATTCCTGCAGTACAGCTCCTGGACAGGACACTAGTCTATCACAGGGCCTGTATTCCTGCAGTACAGCTCCTGGACAGGACACTAGTCTATCACAGGGACTGTACTACTGCAGTACACCTCCTGGACAGGACACTAGTCTATCACAGGGCCTGTATTCCTGCAGTACAGCTCCTGGACAGGACACTAGTCTATCACAGGGCCTGTATTCCTGTAGTACAGCTCCTGGACAGGACACTAGTCTATCACAGGGACTGTACTACTGCAGTACAGCTCCTGGACAGGACACTAGTCTATCACAGGGACTGTACTACTGCAGTACAATGTCATTATTATTACTGCAAGTAACAGAGAGGACATGTCAAACATCTTCTGAGCATATATATTCTTCCTACATCTTTGTGTGGTTACAATTACATCTCCTCCTATTCGATATGCCCCTGTGTTCTGTGTTATGCATATGCTATGTCACTGAATTAAGTGTTTCAGAGAGTC
This sequence comes from Coregonus clupeaformis, assembly GCF_020615455.1. Lineage (NCBI taxonomy): Eukaryota > Metazoa > Chordata > Actinopteri > Salmoniformes > Salmonidae > Coregonus > Coregonus clupeaformis. Next base: position 64,277,636 of record NC_059206.1, read on the forward strand.
ACAGCCATGTAATAGCTCTGTGTTAGCTATGCCTATGCTATGTCACTGCATAAAACCTCATGGAGAGCAAAAGCATCTTACAGCTCTGTGTTAGCTACTAATATGCTATGTCACTGAATGAAGCATCATAAAGAGTCATAAGCATCTTATTGCTGTTTCTCCCCTGTTTCTCCCCAGGTGGGAGCAGGGTCCCTGGACGGAGTGTTCGGTGTCGTGTGGGGAGAGCGGCGGGCTGCAGGAGCGCAGCGTGGTGTGTGTTGAGGACGACACCCACGGACAGATCACTCAGGTGGAGGAGTGGAAGTGCACACACTCCCCTCGGCCAATCACGCAGCAGAGCTGCAACAGCTTCACCTGCCCACAGTGGGTTGCCATGGAGTGGTCCCAGGTGAGCTATCAAGTAAAAACATATAATCAACGTTTATTGGTCGCGTACACAGTTTAGCAGGTGTTATAGTAGGTGCAGCGAAATGCTTATGTTACAAACTCCAACTCCACCCTCTGGAGAGCCATGCGGTTGTAGGCGGAGCAGTTGCCGTACCAGGTGGTGATGCAGCCCGACAGAATGCGCTCAATGGTGCATCTGTAGATGTCTGTGAGGGTCTTAGGGGCCACACCGAATTTCTTCAGCCACCTGAGGTTGTAGAGGCGCTGTTGTGCCTTCTTCACCACAATGTCGGTGTGGCGAGACCATTTCAGTTTCTCAGTGATGTGCACACCGAAGAACTTGAAGCCACTGCCTCTGTGAATTGGCTACCAAGCCTCTGTAAACTGGCTATGAAGCCTCTATGAACTGGCTATGAGGCCTATATGAACTGGTTATGAGGCATCTATGAACTGACAATGAACTGTCTTTGAGACAGATTGCAAGATATGTCCATAATTTGCTCTTCAGTTTAATTTCAAACTTTCACATACAGCATTAATTCAGCTTTACTGTATATGGTAAGAACAGTATCTTATGTGCACATAACATATAACATTTATATAAAGTCAGTATTACGTTTATTTAAACGAGTGGTTGGTTATAGTGTGTGCTATTGTAACTGTGTGTGTGTTTGTGTGTGTGTGTACGCGTGCGTGTGTGTGTGTGCGCATGTGTGTGCACGTGTGTGTGTGTTTTGCAGTGCACAGTGACGTGTGGCCGTGGGTTGCGGTACAGAGTGGTCCTGTGTATTGACCACAGGGGGCAGCACACTGGTGGCTGTAACACATCTCTCAAACCACACATCAAAGAAGACTGCCTGGTACCTGTCGCATGCCACAAACCCAGAGGTACAGTATCCACTGTGTCTGTGTTCATGTGTGTGTCTGCCCACTATCCACATACAGCTAATACTGTCAGCCTCCCCCTGTCCACAAACAGCTAATACTGTCAGCCTCCCCCTGTCCACAAACAGCTAATACTGTCAGCCTCCCCTGTCCACAAACAGCTAAGACTGTCAGCCTCCTCATGTCCACATACAGCTAAGACTGTCAGCCTCCTCATGTCCACATACAGCTAAGACTGTCAGCCTCCTCCTGTCCACATACAGCTAATACTGTCAGCCTCCTCCTGTCCACATACAGCTAAGACTGTCAGCCTCCTCATGTCCACATACAGCTAAGACTGTCAGCCTCCCCCTGTCCACAAACAGCTATTACTGTCAGCCTCCTCCTGTCCACATACAGCTAATACTGTCAGCCTCCCCCTGTCCACATACAGCTAATACTGTCAGCCTCCTCTTTTCCACATACAGCTAATACTGTCAGCCTCCTCTTTTCCACATACAGCTAAGACTGTCAGCCTCCTCCTGTCTACATACAGCTAAGTCTGTCAGCCTCATCCTGTCCACATACAGCTAGGACTGTCAGCCTCCCCCTGTCTACATACAGCTAATACTGTCAGCCTCCTCCTGTCCACATACAGCTAAGACTGTCAGCCTCCTCATGTCCACATACAGCTAATACTGTCAGCCTCCCCCTGTCCACATACAGCTAATACTGTCAGCCTCCCCCTGTCCACATACAGCTAATACTGTCAGCCTCCCCCGTCCACATACAGCTAAGACTGTCAGCCCCCCCTGTCCACATACAGCTAAGACTGTCAGCCTCCCCCTGTTTACATACAGCTAATACTGTCAGCCTCCTCTGTCCACATACTGTTATGAGTAAATCTCATTCTGGCAAGCAAATATTTACTCAGCAGACCATTAACTGAAACCATAGGGCTTCATTATCACAGCTAGATATGGCTGAGGGACAGGAGACTGGGGTGTGTGTGTGTATGTGTGTGTGTGTGTGTGTGTGTGTGTGTGTGGAGTGTGTGTGTGTGCGGAGTAATGTGGGTTTGGCTCTAGACTTCCAGGCTTCAGTAATGATGGCAGAGAGTCAGAACTGGCATCGTGGTAGACATCTGGAGTAAATGGTGGGTGAAAATATGAGCTTCTTGAGAGAGAAATATGAGCTTTTTAAAAGTGTCCCAGTGAAATAGTAAGGATGATCATTTGGTTGAGAGGAGGATATGTATTGTAAATCAACCTCCCCTCTCTTCTGATTTAGTAGTCTGATGATTGGTTTGGTCGTTTTCATACTGGGGTGAGTCAGGGTCAGTCAGGATCAGTCAGGGTCAGTCAGGGTCAGTCAGGGTCAGTCAGGGTCAGTCAGGGTCAGTCAGGGTCAGTCAGGGTCAGTCAGGATCAGTCAGGGATCAGTCAGGGTCAGTCAGGGTCAGTCAGGGTGAGTCAGGGTCAGTCAGGATCAGTCAGGATCAGTCAGGGTCAGTCAGGGATCAGTCAGGGTCGGTCAGGGCTGGGGTCAGGGTCAGTCAGGGTCAGTCAGGGTTGGGTCAGGGTCAGTCAGGGTCAGTCAGGGTCAGTCAGGGCTGGGCCAGGGCTGGGTCAGGGTCAGTCAGGGATCAGTCAGGGCTGGTTCAGGGTCAGTCAGGGTCAGTCAGGGTCAGTCAGGGTCAGTCAGGGTCAGTCAGGGTCAGTCAGGGTCAGTCAGGGTCAGTCAGGGTCAGTCAGGGTCAGTCAGGGTCAGTCAGGGTCAGTCAGGGTCAGTCAGGGTCAGTCAGGGCCTTGCACACACACACAGTCCCCTAACCCTAACTAATTATAACCCTAACCCTAAACCTAATCCCTAAGCCTAAAATAGCATTTTTCCTTGTGCGGGCTGGCGAAATGTCCCCACAAGGATAGTAAAGACAGCGAGAGATGTTCCACACCTTGCAGTGTTAACCTAGGCGAACCCTTGTGCCCTTGTGCATGTGTGCATTTCCCCAAGCCCTCTGAAATACGCTATCAGAAAATGGCAGTGGTGGAAAAAGTACCCAATTGTCATACTTGAGTAAAAGTAAAGATAACTTAATATAAAATGACTCAAGTAAAAGTGTAAGTCACCCAGTAAAATCCTACTTGAGTAAAAGTCTAAAAGTATTTGGTTTAAAATATACTTAAGTATCAAAAGTAAAAGTATCTCTACCCACATGTACATATTACCTGAATTACCTCGACTAACCTGTGCCCCCGTACATTGACTCTGTACCGGTACCTCCTGTATATAGCCTCCCTACTGTTATTTTATTTTACTGCTGCTCTTTAATTATTTTAAACAGTAAAATAAAGTACAGATACCCCAAAAAACTACTTAAGTAGTACTTTCAAGTATTTTTTACTTAAGTACTTTACACCCCTGAAAAATGGGTAGATATAAATAAATATGGGAACGTGGCCTAAAACTCTCTTTCCCTGATCTGGAGTCAGTTACTGTACGCAGTGTAAGGCAGCTGACTAACTATGTGTGTTTAATATCTGGTCTAGAGTCAGTTCCTGTGGAGGCCAAGCTGCCCTGGTTAAAGCAAGCCCAGGAGCTGGAAGAACAACGCACCGCTACGGAGGAACCAACGTGAGTAGAGGTACACACACTCAAGTCCACACGGCATGCGCAAATACACACAGACGCAAGAACACACACACACACATACATACACAAGCCAGGGAACCTAGATGGAAGTCTACTTCTGCCACTGTCTCTCTCTCTCTCTCTCTCTCTCTCTCTCTCTCTCTCTCTCTCTCTCTCTCTCTCTCTCTCTCTCTCTCTCTCTCTATATATATATATATATATATATATATATATATATATATGTTTCCAGAACATTCTGAACTCCCATAGAGCTATATTATTAGAGCTGTTAGAACTGTGTTCCAAAAGGCACTCTTTTCCCTGGTGCACTACTTTTGACCATAGATAAGCCTATGGGCTCTTGTCAAAAGTAGTGCACTATATAGAGAATTGGGTGGCATTTGGGACACAACCATAATTGATCTCTTCCATCTCTGTAACGTTAGCCCCCATTAATAACAGCCACTGGGACAATCACAGTCCAATACAGGCCCCCTAGTAAAGCCACAACCCTGGCCTTTGCCAGAGGCAAGTAAGAGCAGTCCCCAGCATCAGACACACACACACACACACACACACACACACACACACACATGTATTCACACTCTGAAATATACACACACACACTTACAGTGCATGCTGGCAGGCACACACACGCATATAAACACACACATGAAGAAGCAGACATACACACACTCGGCGCATACCTCCTCCGCTGTGGTCGGCTGCGGTCTACCAAAGGCATCTATCACAGGGGTTCATTAAACACAAGTATGTGGAGTAAATGCATGTGGTCCTTTCCTGCAGTCAAATTACCAAAACACCCTCTAGTGGCCTCAAGGATGGAACGTTATTTGTCATTTCATAATTAATTAACATTGATTTTAAAAACCCGCAGAAAATCCGGTGTTTCTATGTCAAACGGTTTTGTTATATGTTGGGTCTTCTGTAATGTATATAAAGTGTAATATTGGGATGCAAACTCAAAATGTAATATATTTCAACTCTGTATCTGACATGGTACAGGTGTCTTCTATTTTCTAAGCCCATACCGTGTGTGTGAGGTGTATACTTTTGTTTCAAAGTAGATTTGTTTAAGACTACCAAGAAACACTCTGTGTGACCCTGATTTAGCCCAATGCAGTAAAAGGTTAAGAGTTCACAGAGGAGAGAAACCGAGCAGTAGTTGAACAGCTTATCAGGGACACAGGAGATCTGGCAACCCTCAGTGTAGTCAGAGCAAAGGGTTGCCAGATGTACTGTTTCTCCTGATAACTTGTCTTGTATTACGGTTGGAGTACCTAACCCCTATCAGAGACAGACTTCCCTTTAGACGTTCCCTTTCCGCACGGTTACTCATCTTGCTATATATAGGAGAACAGTGGGAGTTGAGTTGCCAGGTTTGGGTGGGGGGAGATCAGGAGATGATCACTGCACATTAGGATTCGGTTGTCCACTCCAGGATTCCGGTGGTGTGTGCGTGCATGCGTAGAGGCTGAGTCACTGAGCAGGGCGGTCCGGATATCTCCAACACAAGCCCTTATCACGGGCCTGATAACACACTCACACCATCAGAGCTTATCCACAGGTCTGTGCTAATGTCCTGCTGGCTTTCCTTTCCTTCCACTGCTGGTGATGAGACTGCTGCTGTGGTCCTGTTAGTACTGACAGACACACCCTGGGATCTGTCAGGTCTAGAGGCTCACACACACCTCACACCACTCAGTCACACACCCATACACACTCGTAGACACCACCCACACCCCTTGCAGACACATCCTCAGAGAGTTCCCTACACACACACACACACACACACACACACACACACACACACACATACACACACTCGCAGAAATCTCATACACCTCCCAGACACATCTGCAGAGTTTGCCGCACACACACACACACACACAGATACACATACACAGTTGCTTACACATACACTTCCCCACTTGCTTCAAGATGTCCACCATTGTTCCTGTACACAAGAAAGCAAAGGTAACTGAACTAAATGACTATCGCCCCGTAGCACTCACTTCTGTCATCATGAAGTGCTTTGAGAGGCTAGTTAAGGATCATATCACTTCTACCTTACCTGACACCCTAGACCCACTTCAATTTGCTTACCGCCCCAATAGATCCACAGACGATGCAATCGCCATCGCACTGCGCACTGCCTTATCCCATCTGGACAAGAGGAATACCTATGTAAGAATGCTGTTCATTGACTATAGCTCAGCCTTCAACGCCATAGTACCCTCCAAGCTCATCATTAACCTCGGGCCCTGGGTCTGAACCCCGCCCTGTGCAACTGGGTCTTGGACTTCCTGACGGGCCGCCCCCAGGTGGTGAATGTAGGAAACAACACCTCCACTTCACTGATCCTCAACACAGGGGCCCCACAAAGGTGCGTGCTTAGCCCCCTCCTGTACTCCCTGTTCACCCATGACTGCGTGGCCACGCACGCCTCCAACTCAATCATCAAATTTGCAGACGACACAACAGTAGTTGGCCTGATTACCAACAATGACGAGACAGCCTACAGGGAGGAGGTGAGGGCCCTGGCGGAGTGGTGCCAGGAAAATAACCCCTCCCTCAACATCAACAAAACGAGCTGATCGTGGACTTCAGGAGACAGCAGAGGGAGCACGCCCCTATCCATATCGACGGGACCGCAATGGAGAAGATGAAAAGCTTGAAGTTCCTCGACGTACACATCACTGACAATCTGAAATGGTCCACCCACACAGATAGTGTGGTGAAGAAGGCTCAACAGCGCAACAGCGCCTCTTCAACCTCAGGATGCTAAAGAAATTAGTCTTGGCCCCCAAGACCCTTACAAACCTTTACAGATGCACAATTGAGAGCATCCTGTTGGGCTGTATCACCACCTGGTACGGCAACTGCACCGCCCGCAACCGCAGGGTTCTCCAGAGGGTGGTGCGGTCTGCCCAACGCATCACCGGGGGCACACTGCCTGCCCTCTAGGATACTTACAGCACCCGATGTCACAGGAAGGCCAAAAAGATCATCAAGGACATCAACCACCCGAGCCACGGCCTGTTCACCCTGCTACCATCCAGAAGGCAAGGTCAGTACAGGTGCATCAAAGCTGGGACCGAGAGACTGAAAAACAGACTGTTAAAACCATCACTAGCCGGCTAACACCTGGTTTCTCAACCCTTCACCTTAGAGGCTGCTGCCCTATATACATAGACATGGAATCACTGGTCACTTTAATAATGGAACACTATTTTTCATATGTATATACTGTATTATATTCTATTGTCTTTTAGTCAATGCCACTCCGACATTGCTCATCCTAATATTTATATATTTCTTAATTCCATTCTTTTACTTTTAGATTTGAGTGTATTGTTGTGAATTGTTAGATACTACCGCACTGTTGGAGCTAGGAACACAAGCATTTCGCTACACCCGCAATAACATCTGCTAAATATGTGTATGTGATCAATACAATGTGATTTGATACACACACACACACACACACAGCCTCCCCACCGTCTCTTTCACCCTCATTAGTTCTTAACGTCTTTGGAAGTAAAGCACTTGACATCTTTAGTTCATTCACCCCCATACACAGAAGAGTCTGGTTTCTGCATTTTCATTTAGATTCTGACATCATCATGATCTTTCTTAATGACATAGTCTAAACATGACAGACATGCACACAAACACATACACACACACACACACACACACACACACACAAACACCCACCGGTCCAAACATGACACACAGCGGCTGTGAGGGAATAGCAGGTCCCATAAAACGGAATCACAAGCGCTAGAAGAATGTTTAGACAGCGGGACCAGGGTGTGTGTGTGTGTGTGTGTGTGTGTGTGTCTGTGTGTGTGTGCGTGTGTTGACTTTCTCATCTGGCTTTGGGGGGTGATTGGACAAACATAACTACTTTCACAAATTATATTACTTTTATAAGCAGCAGAAAAAATACAAGACATGAAAATTGTCACGATTTGATTTCTGTCACCTCAAACATTTTTGTTTTGTTTATGAAGGAATGTTATTTTGTGCATTCTTCATGCTCTCTCTCTCTCTCTCTCTCTCTCTCAGTCTCTTTCTCTCCCTCCGTCTCGCTCTCTCTCTCTGTCTCTCTCTCTCTCTCTCTCTCTCTCTCTCTCTCTCTCTCTCTCTCTCTCTCAGTCTCTTTCTCTCTCTCCATCTCTCTCTCTCTCTCTCTCTCTCTCTCTCTCTCTCTCTCTCTCTCTCTCTCTCAGTCTCTTTCTCTCTCTCTCTCAGTCTCTTTCTCTCTCTCTCTCTCTCTCTCTCTCTCGCTCTCTGTCTCTCTCTCTTTCTCTTTTCCCACCTCTCTACCTCCCTCCCTACTGAGTATAGATACAACACACTACAAATGTAAAAGACATCGTTCTTTCCCTGAAATATACTGTGCATCCAAAATGTACGTCATAGTGCAGCTTTTGAGTTCAGTCGGTCTGTGTTCAGTTAGGTTGGCTGAGCCAGAAATTGTCTGTCATTCAGTGTTAGTCTGCATCCCAATGGCATGATTTTCCTACACTCTTAGAAAAAAGGTTTCCAAAACGGTTCTTTGCGGAGGGATAGGGTTCTACCAAGAACTGATTTGATCAGAAGAACCCAAGGGTTCTTTGTAAGGCAAAGGGTTCTATCTAGAACTTTTAACATCCTAAGAACCGTTTTTGGAAGAAAGGGTTCTTTGATGATTTTTTGGAAGGCAAGAAGGGTTCTACATATAACCATATATAATATTTCCCAGCTTGCTCTATTGCAGGGAGATTTTCAGAATTGTTTGTTTTACTGTAATATCTGTTTTTGCATGTACATTGATTGGTTAATACACTTTATGCTACACAAAGATAAATAACATACCGTTTTCTAAAGTAATCCAATCTGTTAATAATTGGATTTATTGCATCTGTTACTGAGATGGTTGTTCTAGTTTAGATGATTGAGGTAGTCTCAGTATTCAATCTTCCCTACCCTGGCAGTCATTCTGAATGCAGGTTGCAGGTGATTAACAATTCCACTTGTTGGATATTCTAACTCTGGCTGGATTCCAATCGGAATTACACATCACTTTGCAAACCAGCATAATGTGACTTGCAGGCCTGATGTGGCCTGTAAACCAGGAGATTCCTAACACCGCTGCGTTAGGGTATAATTAGGCCCTCAAATAAAGGCCTTATGATATATGTAATGTATTGTTATAAATAATTACATTTTAAAGGCTAATAAGGCTGGTGGAACTGTTCATAGAGGGTTCTAGGAAGAACCTTTAGATGATAAAATGGTTATTGGTAGAACCCTTCATAGAGGGTTCTAGTTAGAACCATATACAGGGGGTTCTTTGAAGAACCCTACATAAAGGGTTCTAGATAGAACACTCTGCAAAGGATTCTACCCAGCACCAAAAAGGGTTCCCCTAAGGGGACAAACTGAAGAACCCTGTATGGTTCTACTTAGCACCTTTTTTTTCCTAAGAGTGTATGAGCCTTGGTCTAAAGTAGTACACTGTATAGGGAATAGGGTGCCATTTGGGATGTATCCCTAGTACACCTGACACCTGCCACAGCTGTGTTCACTGGGGGATTGAAGACTATTTCCCTGCTCTGTGTTTCTTTCTATATCTGTGAAACAGATGTTTCCATAACAGCTCTCAAGCAGTGCTTCTTGTTCACTTTTTTATGTTCCTGTGTCACTATCTTAAAAGATCTGAATTGAGCCATCGTCCACGGCCAAAGCTACATTAAGATTTTGTCTCAGAAAATGTCCAGATGGAGTCAATGCTTTTTCATTGGGAGTTACAACGTAAATGATTGTCCGAAAAAAAACATACAAATTGTAACGACTTAATTTGTACTTTTGATGGTCAAAATGGACATATACAATTTCATCCGTGTTCATGAGTCTCAGGGTATCCTAACTCCATTTCCTGACTCTTCCTCTCTGTTTGTACTCTCCAGGTTAATCCCAGGGCCGTGGTCTCCCTGCAGCGCCACCTGTGGGCCCGGCAGACAGACACGGGAGCTGAAGTGCCGGGTCCTCCTCTCGTTCACCCAGACGGAGGTGGACCTGCCCGAGGAGGAGTGTGGCGACGAGCGGCCCCATCTGGAGAGGCCCTGCGACGGGGGAGCCTGTACTCTAGGCCCAGGCTTCTCTCCCAACCTCCAGGATCCTCAAGGCCCTCACACCCAGGGAGAGGAGACCCACCACTGGGACTACAGGGGATTTAGTGGCTGCTCGGCCTCCTGTGCTGCAGGTGAGATGCACCGGTGCTTCACCGAAACCCAAACGTTGTCCCAAACATTGTAACATTGTTATCCCAACCATCATACCAAACATATTTTCCCAAACATTATCCCAAAAAATCATACAAAACATATTCTCAGACATCAATACAAAATTCCAAACACTACTAAAAAGACTTGTACTCTAGCATTATCCCAAACATGCAACATCATTGTTTACACGGTACAACTGGTAATGACTCAAAGAACTCCTTCACTATAACCCTGTGAGATAGCTTCCTTATAAAAGTTTCATGTTTATTTTATACAGGATGGGATTCTCATAGTCATATATAGTAGATCAGGGGAGTTGAACTCATTTTTCCCCGGGGGCCGCATTCGGTCTTCAACGAGGTTCGGAGAGCCACACTGAAAATGTGTTATATTTCCTTGCCATAAAAATGTGCTAAAAATTGTCCTCTGTCCATCATTTTGGGAATTTTCAATGCTCCCTGACTGTCTAGTGATTATTAGCGAGCTGAACAGACAAGAAACTGTATGAATATAGGTCCATTATCATTTCTACACAGTTTTGATTTGGTTTTAATCGTTTTAAAGTATATTGAGTTAGTTACCCCCCCAAAAATTGTTATTCATTTAGAAGAAAATAAATACTCCAACCTGCGGGCTGTATGTTTGACGCCCCTGCAGTAGATGCTTTGTTTCTATCTCAGTGTCCCTGTGTGACCTCTTTGTTTCTCTAACTCTGTCCCCACCGTCTCCCTCTCTCAGCTCTCCCTCTCTCAGTTCTCCCTCTCTCAGCTCTCCCTCTCTCAGCGCTCCCTCTCTCAGCTCTTCCTCTCTCAGCTCTTCCTCTCTCAGCTCTCCCTCTCTCAGCTCTGCCTCTCTCAGCTCTTCCTCTTTCAGCTCTCCCTGTCTCAGCTCTCCCTCTCTCAGCTCTCCCTCTCTCAGTTCTCCCTCTCTCAGCTCTCCCTCTCTCAGCTCTCCCTCTCTCAGCTCTCCCTCTCTCAGCTCTCCCTCTTTCAGCTCTCCCTCTCTCAGCTCTCCCTCTCTCAGCTCTCCCTCTCTCAGCTCTCCCTCTTTCAGCTCTCCCTGTCTCAGCTCTCCCTCTCTCAGCTCTCCCTCTCTCAGTTCTCCCTCTCTCAGCTCTCCCTCTCTCAGCTCTCCCTCTCTCAGCTCTCCCTCTCTCAGTTCTCCCTCTCTCAGCTCTCCCTCTCTCAGCTCTGCCTCTCTCAGCTCTCCCTCTCTCAGCTCTTCCTCTCTCAGCTCTCCCTCTTTCAGCTCTCCCTCTCTCAGCTCTCCCTCTCTCAGCTCTCCCTCTCTCAGTTCTCCCTCTCTCAGCTCTCCCTCTCTCAGCTCTCCCTCTCTCAGCTCTCCCTCTCTATGTTGCTCTCTGTTTTCTGTCTCCTCTCTGTTTTTCTCTCTTTCCTCATTCTCCCTTGCTCTATTTTTAAAGGGTATAATTCTCCACCTAACCCCGCCTCTCTCTCTCTCTCTCTCTCTCTCTCTCTCTCTCTCTCTCTCTCTCTCTCTCTCTCTCTCTCTCTCTCTCTCTCTCTCTCTCTCTCTAACCCATTCCTCTCTCTAACCCCATTATCCCCCCCTCTCTCTCTCTAACCCTGTTACCCCTCTCTCTCTAACTATGTTTCCCCTCTCCCCCAGGGAGACAGACAGCAGTGATCAGGTGTGTGAGCCGGGGGAGAGGAGGAGAGGAGGTTGACGACTCTCTCTGTGACTCCTCCAGCCACCCTCCAGTCATGGACCGCATCTGCAACCCCGAGCCGTGCCCCCCAAGGTGAGAATCTAACTGCCACTGCACACACATTAGGCAATCCTCTGACTGGCTGGCTAGGTTGTAATTCAGGCTAATCACAACAACTCATTTACATTCTATGTTTGACTAATGACAGATACTGCCAGGAACCTACTTCTGTTGTCATGCAGCGATACACACTCATTAGCATACCCCTGTGTGTGTGTGTGTGCGTGTGTGTGTGTGTGTGTGTTTTTCAAGTTTGATGTTTTATTAGTTGTATGTACAGGATACACGTGGTATAACCGTCCAACAAAATGCTAACTTTCAGGTTGCTTTTTGACAACGCAACAACAATAAGAAATAATAAAAGATAAGATTACGAACATAAAGTAAATGGCTCAGTAGAATAGAATAAACATTTGAGCATAAGTATAATACAGGAAGGCATAAATTATAGTACAATATTTACACGTCTCAGAGAAAGGGGGATTAGGGGGCAAGTGTTTAAATTGTGCAGTATTAGCAATAGTAAAAAAGAGTCAGTTAGCAGCAATTGTGATGTGTGTGTAGCGTGTGTGTGTCTGTGTCTGTGTGCGTGAGTGAGTGAGTGAGTGAGTGAGTGAGTGAGTGAGTGAGTGAATGAGTGAGTGCAAAGGTGCAGAGAGTCAGTGTAGATGGTCAGTCCAGTTCAAGTGTTCAGCAGTCTTGTAGATAGAAACTGTCTCTGAACCTGTTGGTATTAGACCTCATTATCCGAGGGAGTGAACAGCTCATGGCTGGGCTGTGTGGAGACCTTGATGATGCTTCGAGACTTCCTCAGGCACCGTTTCTAGTAGATGTCCTGGATGGGTGGGAACACGGCCCCAGTGATGTAGTGGGCCGTCTTCACCACCCACTGGAGGGCCTTGCAGTCATAGACAGAGCCATTCCCATACCAGGATGTGAGGAACCGGTCAGGATGCTCTCGATGGTGCAGTGGTAGTATTTGGAGAGGATCCGGGGTGTTATGCCGAATTTCTTCAGCCGCCTTAGGGAGTAGAGATGCTGTTGTGCCCTCTTGACAAGAGTGGTGGTGTTGTTGGTCCATGTCAAGTCTTCAGTGATGTGGACGTGGAGGAACCTAAAACTGCTGACTCTCTCTACTGCAGTGCCGTTGATGTGGATCGGGGCGTGTTCCCTCCTCTGCTTCCTGAGGTCAACAATCAACTCCTTTGTTTTGCTGATATTGAGGGAGAGGTTGTTGTCCTGCTAGTTCACTTACATCCTCCCTATAGGCTGACTCAGGCCTACAACCGTGGTGTCATCAGCAAACTTGATGATGGAGTTGGTGTCGCCACACAGTCGTGGGTGAACAGGGAGTACAGCAGAGGGGTGAGGACACACCCCTGGGGGGCCCCTGTGTTAAGAGTCAGTATGGAGGAGGTGTTGTTGCTAATCCTAACAGCCTGTGGTCTGACCGTCAGGAAGTCCAGGATCCAGTTGCAGAGGGTGGTGTCCAGACCCAGGGCTTTGAGCTTGGTGTCGAGCTTGGGGGGAACAATACTGTTGAATGCTGAATTTAGTCAATGAACAGCATTCTCACATAGGTGTTCCTCTTGTCCAGATGTGTTAGGGCCGTGCGTGTGTGTGTGTGTGTGCATGCCGGCGTTGGTTTGTGTATGCTTCTCTTGTCATACCCATACACACATTAACAAACCCCCACCCTGCCGTTACTATGGTTACTCATCATCTCCCTCGGTTACCATTGTCCAGTGAAGCCAAACATTCTCTGTCACCCGGGATGTTTGTTGACGACCAATCGGATGTTTCTGTTCCTGTAACAACATCCTGTTGTAGTAAACGTGGAGCCAAGGTAAACACGGTAGAAGCACAGCGTAACCGTGTTCTCCTCTCGACCGTGTCGCTCTAACTGAAACCTTCCCTTTACTGTCTTATTTAGGCATCTGGTTGTTTGTTTCCCTTCTGACAAGGCCTACTGCACAGTAGGGTTGCGTCCCAAATGGCACCCTATTCCCTATGTAATGCACTACTTGCTGGTCAAAAGAAGTGCACTCTATAGGGAATAGGGTGTCATTTGAGACGCACCCCAAAATTAATTGGAGAGGGAGTGGGAGTATATGTTATAGGTCCTCTGGCAGAAGTGAATGTCGTTTGAGAGAGGACAGGTTCTCAGAGGATAAACAAAGACAGATACAGGTAGACACACACAGTACCCAGAGCCAGACCTAAAGATAAGGATCAGCCAACCAAGCCCCAAATTGCCGTCACAATCCATGGAATTAGCGTGTGTAGTTTTTAACATACACAGAACACAGGTGGTTCCAATATCATTGGCAAGGTCTCAACTAGTGTTTTTTTAAAAACTTGTTCTGAAATCATTTATGTCTCAGCCATGCATGCCTTCAGAGACATAGGCTTAGTCAAAAATGGCACCCTATTCCCTGCATAGTGCACTGCTTTTGACCAGGGCCCGAAGTGCACTAATAGAGAATAGGGTGCCATTTGGTACGAAGCCATGCCTTTGGAGTGAAGCACAGCTTCTAAAAACAAATCATTTTTCCTTCAACGTTAGAATAACTTGGAAATTAGGTTCATCTTTGTAATTAAAGTTAGGATAAACATTGCAAATACATTTCTGTTTTCTATGGTGGAATCAAACTTAGAATAAACATTTAGATGATTACTGCATCATGGAGAGGCTTGAATAGTAATACAATTGGAGTTTGTGGTCTAACATAACAACTACTAGTGGCTTCAGGAGTAACCTGAGTAAAGTTGTTTCTCCAACCGCAGAAACACAGTAGACTCTCTGGCCCCAGAGTTGAGCTCACGCAAGGCTCGTTCATTCAGATAGAAATGCATTGTATAGAACAGACATGTCTCTCTGTTGGGTAGAATGAAGAACTCTATATGTTGCATTTCTATTTCCACCCGGTATGTTAAACCCTACTCAATAGCCCTGGTTTAGGTAATGAAGAGACCACAGTGGTTCCAACTTTTGCCAGGCCCTATGACTCCACACAGACAGCCCTATGATACCACACAGACAGTCCTATGATACCACACAGACAGCCCTATGATACCACACAGACAGCCCTATGATACCACACAGACAGCCCTATGATACCACACAGACAGTCTTATGATACCACACAGACAGCCCTATGATACCACACAGACAGCCCTATGATATCACACAGACAGCCCTATGATACCACACAGACAGTCTTATGATATCACACAGACAGCCCTATGATATCACACAGACAGCCCTATGATACCACACAGACAGTCTTATGATATCACACAGACAGCCCTATGATACCACACAGACAGCCCTATGATACCACACAGACAGCCCTATGATACCACACAGACAGCCCTATGATACCACACAGACTGCCCTATGATACCACACAGACAGCCCTATGATATCACACAGACAGCCCTATGATACCACACAGACAGCCCTATGATATCACACAGACAGCCCTATGATACCACACAGACAGTCTTATGATACCACACAGACAGTCCTATGATACCACACAGACAGCCCTATGATACCACACAGACAGCCCTATGATACCACACAGACAGTCCTATGATACCACACAGACAGCCCTATGATACCACACAGACAGTCCTATGATACCACACAGACAGTCCTATGATACCACACAGACAGTGGGCATGGAGGTGGGCAGGGATGTGGGTGCCAGCCTGTACCAGCCAGGAGCAGCATTTACATTTGTCCCTGGTCCTGGGTGTATCTCAATAGTCTAAAGCAGCTCCCCTCCCTTCATTTCCTTCCCTTCAACCACACTATTTAGATACACCTCAAGTCTGTAGCACTAAGACAGTGGGCATGGAGAGGTTGGTAAGAGTGTGGATGCCAGCCATGCCATGGACCAACAACACCACAACTCTTGTCAAGAGAGCACAACAGCATCTCTACTTCCTAAGGCGGCTGAAGAAATTTGGCACGCCGCCCAGGGTCCTCTCCAAATACTACCGCTGCACCATCGAGAGCGTCCTGACCGGTTGACCCTGGCCTTGTATGGGAATTGCTCCGGCTATGACCGCAAGGCCCTCCAGCGGGTGGTGAAGATGGCCCAGTACATCACTGGGACCGTGATCCCACGCATCCAGGACATCTACTAGAAACGGTGCCTGAGGAAGTCTCGAAGCATCATCAAGAAGACCCCACACAGCCCAGCCACCAGCTGTTCACTCCCTTACCGTCGGGCAGACGGTATCAGAGCATGAGGTCTGATACCAACAGGCTCAGAGACAGTTTCTATCTACAAGCTATCAGACTGCTGAACACTTGAATCGGACTGACCACCTGCTCTGATTCTCCGGACCTTAGCACACATGCACACACCCACACAGACATACACACACACACACACACATATACACTACCAGTCAAACGTTTGGACACACCTACTCATTCAAGGGTTTTTCTTTATTTTTACAATTCTTTACATTGTAAAATAATAGTGAAGACATCAACACTATGAAATAACACATATGGAATCATGTAGTAACGAAAAAAGTGTTAAACAAATCAAAATATGTATTATATTTGAGATTCTTCAAATAGCCACCCTTTGCCTTGATGACAGCTTTGCACACTCTGTCACATAAATGCATATAAATCAGTCACGGATATTTGTATTGTAACGAAACTTGGTACACATGTTCCAAACACTGTGAAGACTGATCATATGCAAGAAAACAAATATGGTCAGCAGGGTAGTGTATGGTTATATCTGTGGCTAACAGTGAACGGTCGTAACAAGACAGAGAGAGAGAGAGAGAAACAGAGAGAGAGAGAGAGAGAGTGTGTGTGTGTGTGTTGGAGCGAAAGAGGCAGGAACATGGTTAATATCCAAGGAACAGACTCTGATTGATTCTAAACGGCTAGTCAGACTGTGCTCTCATTAAGAGAGCATTTGATGAGAGTTAAGCATATACACACACACACGCACACACATCAAAGATTGTTTTCCCAATCACTAACCCCTTGCCAAAGGCAGCAGGACAGCTGGCTCAGAGGGCTAATGCTCGCTGCGTTCAGGAAAAAACTGATCTTGATTAAGATGAAATCGTTTTATTGACACTAATAAGAGCAGTGTTTTATCACAATACATAAAAACAGAAATAAAACAGAAATAAAGAGACCATTTAGAGTAGAATAACTACTTTCATCGCAGGTTTTGTCGAGCAGTAGAGCTTCTCTTGTGGTCGGCTGCATCAAAGTTTCTATTTCATGAAGATGATGGTTATTGCAGAGTAGAACACTGCTATGCTATTTATTATGAGAACTGTTATACAGACGTCTCAAAGGATGCGTCCCAAATGGCACCCTATTCCCTACATAGTGCACTACTTTTGACCAGATCCCTATGGGCCATGGTTAAAAGTAGTACACTATACAGGGAATAGGGTGCCATTTGGGATGCCCAAAAATACTTGTGATCCCAGTCAGAATAAAGCCCTGGGAGTGTTGTCTCTGAGGTACTAAGATGGTATGGTATTCTCATCAGTTATCTGGGAGCTCTTAAAATAGACCCCTTAGATAAACAGCGTTTCCTCTTTTGCTTTCTCACTCTTACATAAGACGGTGGATGAAGGCACCATGTGTGCATCACAAATGGCTCCCTATGGCATCTGGTCAAAAGTAGTGCACTACATAAGGAATAGGGTGTCATTTGGGACACAGCCACCATCTCTCTGGTTCTCTCTGCTACCGCACAGCAAGCCTGGAACCAACAGGACCCTGAACAGCTTCTACCCCTAACGCCTCGATCACACCTACAGCGTCATTGCGTTTTGATACACCAGAAGTACGTTCATTTCCAATGGAATTCTGCGTTTGCCTTGCAGCATTGCGTTGCAGAGGCAGTTGCAGTGCGTTCTATGTGGTGCATACGTTGGATTTATCGAACATATGCGTCATATTGTATGCATAGACGGCTTGACAGAAATGGTAGCAGAAGGTGATTGTTGAACTTTTGTTGCACACATATCCAGATGATGCTGCGTACCATTTTTCACAATAACGCTGTCGGTGTGATCGAGACGTAAGCCATAAGACTGCTAAATAGTTAGTTAAATAGTTAACCAATAGACTATCTTCATTAACCCTTTTCTCACTAACTCTTTTGACTCATCACATATCAGATCAAATCAAA